>NW_027521036.1:300000-600000 GCF_052094955.1 Ictidomys tridecemlineatus
GGAGAAAAACAAAATTTAATAAATGGTGCTTGTGAAAATAGACATCCACAGACAAAAACACTGAGTACAAAATACTTAACATTGAATAAAAAAAAGTAACCCAAAGGACTAGGGGTGTACTTCAGTGGTAGAGTGTTTACCTGGTGTGTGTAAGGCCCTGGGTTGAATCTGCTGTACCACACACAAAAATATTTACTCAAATGTATCAAAAACAGAAATGTAAAACCAAAACTATAACATTCTTAGAAGAAAACATGGGAATATGTTTTCATGTGTTTAGATTTGGCAGCTATTTCTTAGATGGGACCAAGTGGTGAGAAGAACATTGTCTCCAGCTTTGAGATCTCTCTGATCTCATTGTCTTCTAGTTGGCCCTCCTCTCAGCTACCCACACTACCATGCCAGTCAGGCTTCCCTAATGATTTTGCAGATGATTTTTCTCCATTCTTTATTTTCAGTTCGACACTTTCTTTATATCCGTTTTCAAAGTTGCCCTTCTCATCAAGACACTCTTTGATCACCTTACTAAACAAACTACACCAACCCTGACCCAGTCTTTTTTCTCTCTTTCTTTGCCTTTGTCCCCAATAAAACATAAATACATAATGTGTTATATCTTAACAAATGCTATCTATCACATTGGTGCATACTAGTTGCTCAATTGAAATTACGTGAATAAATAAATCAAATGTCCAGTGAAATATCAAGCTCATGTTTGGTCCCTATTGATATGCTCCTTGTTGTATCTGTCTTCTGCAAGTCCAGAGGGTCTTCTCTCTTCTGTATTATGATGAGGGATTGAAAATATTCTGCTTCTACCCACCTGTCATGGTAATTTCAATAACATAATAAGAGTCCTATTAATTTTATATTATAGCATATACCATTCTTAAAAAAAAATCTTATAATAGTTTTCTTTGTGGTTTTGAAAACATGTGTAGCATATTGTTATTTCCATGCAGGAGTTTTGAGAGAAAAATAAACTGCAGAATATTTCTTTCCACAATTCCTCAACATCTTTACTCTTTGCCCCTTTGCCCTTTAGCTCATATACCCTGATCTTGAGAGAAAATTTTTCCTGTTTCTATTTTTTTATTTTCAAGTAAGCAAGCAAGTACTCTATATATGATCCTACACCTCCCATCTCCCTTATTTTTCTATTCTCCTCCATAACAACACCACCAAAAAAAATCAAAATGGCAAAAATAAAAATCTAATTGCTAGCCGTGCTTTTATCTGAAAATCATATTGCAAAATTTTGTTAAAATTGAATTGTAGTATATGGCCTATTTTCTATAATTCTGGGCCTTCTACTGCCCTACATTCAAAATAAAATCATAGATGCTATCATTTGATAACTAAAGGCAATGCAATGCTCATCCAGTCAGTGACAAAAGAAATGGAGACTTGGAAATGGAGTGAGAGTGCATTTGACGCTCGTGCCTGTGTGGAGTGGTCCTCCTTGCCTATTTCATCTTGACTTTCTTGTAGTGAGATGTTATTAGGAGGAATGGGCAGTAGATTGGTTGGAGGATGGTGAAAGCATGCTGTGTTAGCTTTGTATCACTGTGACCAATATATTTTCTATATTAAAAACCTAAAGAAGGAAACATTTAGTTTGTCCCATAATTTCAGAAGTTCTGGTGCATGATTGGCTGCCTCCATTGCTTTGGGACTGAGATAAGGCAGGACACCATGCAGAAGGGCAGGGCAGAGAACTGCTCATGTTGTGGCAGCCAGAGAGCAGAGAAAGAAGGAGTGAGGAAGAGAGGGAAGGAGAGGACTGGGAATAAGATATAAACTCCAAGGGCATGCTCCCAAGGACTCACTCCTTCTGCTAGGTCCCCCCTCCTGGTTTTCACCATCTCCCACTAATGCCATTAATCTGTTAATCCACTGGGGAGGTGGGAGCCCTCATGATCCAGTCCCTTCCCCAGGGCCCTACCTCTGAACATTAATGCTCTGGGGACCACATCTTCAACACATGAGAATTTGGTACATACCTGATCAAAGCCACAACAGGAGGCTAGCAGATTACCCTTCAAGCCACACAGGAGGCAAAATAACACAGACCAGAAAGCCAATTGAATTACCAGGCTATATAAAAACAACAAGGTGAAAAGTGAGAAAGCCAGTCCCTCATATTTCCAGAAATTTCAATGAAAAGTGATACCCAGAATTTGACTTTAAAAATAGCAAAATTAGAAAATTTTCCTTGTGCTTGCTAAGAGGTAAAGTATGTGATAGAAGAGATATGAGATTAGAACAATCATCCCCATTTTTCTAAACTTTGGAATGGCATGAATTGTGCTTAAAATTTCTCTTTTTGGATTAATATTCCTCATGGAATATTACATGTGTTTATTCGGTTTAGACTCAGGGGTATCTAATTATCCAACAGAATTTATATAAATCTTATTTGCAATTTTAAAATATTTCATTTACCAAAGACATACATACAGCCTTTGATATCCTTCTCTGTATTTAATTGTTCTATTTCCTCTTCTTTTGTCTTCCCCCAAAAAACAGTCACTAAAACAAGAATCTCAATGTGATTAGTTACTTACAAATAAATTTCAGAAAATACTGCTAGGGAACGGGAAAGTAAGATAAAGAGAAAGGAAATCAAAAAAGTGTCCATTATCAAGGAAGTTATTCACTGTGGGCAAAGGAATACCCTGATGGTACTGAGGATTCTAGGAAACACTGTACACATCATTTCTCAGAATGTACCATGATGGGCAAGAGAGTTAGGTTTTCAGATGCCAAATCCTCACCCATCATGTCTTACTTGACAACTGTTTCCAGGGGCATTAAATCTAAGGCAATTCTCACTTTCCTTCCTTGAGCTAAATTGCCCCTGCAGTGAAGGAAAAACTCACCAACAGAGATCTACTCTGACTCCAAAATGCATGGGTGTGAGGTCGAGTATGGAGGAGGCCTGGGCCTCTGTGACATTTTCTTTACAGAATAGAGGAGTAATTTTTTTTTGTCTTCATAAAACTCCATTCCACACTTTGTGCAAAAACCTGCTTAGATCTTTATTCTTCTGCTGATTTCTTATTTCGTTTGTCAGCTTTTAAGAAATTCTGTACCTACCAATCTCATGTAGAATTTCTGTGGATTTTATTCTTGATTTTAGCAAAGAATCTGTTGGAGTAGCTGGTTATGCAAACATGATGTTTCCAAATAGAAAGTGCAATGCATTCAGGAAGAGTATCCATATGGATTTATAGACTTTTCTTCCACCATGAAGCTACTAAGTTGATACCATACTCCATCTTGGGGCAGGCTAACTGCAAAGAGCAAACCAAGCATGTCACTATTCTCTGAGGAAACTGTGTGTAGGCTGTAATTCATTTGCGTAAGTATTACCATATGTTCTCACATATTGCAGTTTCTAGTCCCTTGCCATTTATACTGTGGACCTTTCAATTAAATTGATAGTTTGTGGTGAAGTACTCAGGGTGTGAAGTGGTTTGTAGGAAATGCTGAGGGTAGTTTTTTTCACCCATGTTATGAGTTTGATAACTTAGAAACAGGCTGGCAACTTAAATTAGAAGAAAATGATAAAAATGATCATATGCTTAGGTGGTAGAAAAATAAGACAAGTGACAAGAGAACTTTTCCTGAAGTTGAAAGTATTTGAAGAACTAAAATACTACCCTTATGAGTAACTAAGCAAGAGAATAGGGGGAAGACTGATAGAAAAGGAAAAGAAATCTGGTACAATTTGATATACTTTTTTTTTTTTACAAAATTTTAAATATGTACATGGATAGTAACTTGAACCTATCTGAAAAAAAGGAAAATAATCTGAAGTTAATGAGCATCTTTTTATAACCATTGACCAGTTGTATAACTTCATTTTTGAATTTTTATTAAAAGTTTAAAATATATTTTCTATTAAAAAATTCTCTAAATAATTTTCTTTTAAAATTCCTCTATTGACTTTGCATCACACAACATTGAAAGATTTACTTATTCACTGAAGTTTCTAAGATGCATTAAGAATTTCTATGCCAGAATTTTGTCATTTATAAATAATGGCAACATTACTTTTTTTGCAATCTGCAGGTTTTCATTGCCTTGTTGTATTGTATGTGATGACCAAGACATTCCATAAAATATTGACTCATAAATTACTTAAAGTGATAAAAACAAACTTTGTATTGTTCCCACACTGAGGAAGAAAGCAGTGTGTTTTGTAAAAATTTTTATAGTAACAAGTTTTCATAAATGACTTTGTCAAGGTAATGATATTTCTTTCTGTCACTAGTTTACTAAAGCCATTCATCATAAATAGGTATTGAATTCTCTCCAATACAGTTACTCTGCCATAACCTCAAGTAGAAAGTTCTTAGTGAAATATTTGTAAGAACAATTCAAATGTTAATTGACTACTATAAACTGAAATCTTTACTGCCCTCATAATTGTGTCAAATTGATATATTTTTGTAGATTAATAGCTGAACTATCACTCTGGAGGCTTACCAGTTAGTTTGAAAAATTACCTGTACTTTGAATTAGATTACCCTCAGGTGTTCAACTTCTGATATAAATGTTTTGGCTCTTTCGATATCTTCTTCAGAAATTTTTCCATCCATTTGCCATAGATAAAAGAGTTGTATTTGAAAGGTACCTATTGTCAGTTATTGACATGAGTTTGACATTGAAGAAAGGAGACAATTCAAGGCTGAGTAGGTTTATATTTTGGCTGGATTACTTACAATCGCTTGGGGCCTAATGTATGTTGTTAATGCTATTTTTAATTGCTTGACTATGTTGCTTCACTCTGTTTGGTCCTTAAAATACAGCACACTATAAAATCTCTGCAACCTTTTGCAGAGCCAACGATTCTAACTTGTTTAAAATTTTTTATGGTAAATTTTTTGACCATACTAAAATCTTTACATTGGTATTTTTTTTTTACTCTTTTTCAGTAATAAACCTATAGTGAAAAATTAATTTAAAATTAAGAAGGGTTAAGGTGTACAATCAGTTAAATTATTCTTTTCCCAGGGTAGTGTCAATATTACATCTCCAGTCATTATGATGTATATGAAGAGTTGAACCATGACAACTTATATGGATATTTATTTCTGAAAACAGTAACTACATTTATGTTGCTTAGATTTCTAATAGAGCATGGTAATGTTTAGTGTTCATGGATATACATTTTCTAATTGTATGCTGTTCAAAAATTTAGTACAAAATAAAATATAATTTGCATATTTCAACTTCAGAGTAAATTGATTATGTTTTGCTTTCTGATGCCTTTGTTCAATTGTATAATTACCCCAATAATTATGCCAAAGTCACTTTTAGGTATAAGAGTTCAATTTGGAAAACATTGTCTATTTCTGCCTTCAAATTTGAAGATGATTTCTGAATAATTCTTCCAGTTCTTGGAATAATTCTCAAATCCTTCTTTTTGCACACTTTCTTATTTCATTGAAAATTTTAAGGAGGTTCTGATTATCTTCATCATTGTTCTGAGTTTATGATATTTTATTTTATAATGTTTTGAATGTTGATATAAAATCAAGAAAGTTCTTGGGAAATATTCAAACCATGCTACACTTATTTTTAATGTGCCAGCCTTTGGAGTCTCATATTAACTTGTCCTTTAATAGGCAAATACATCATTGGTAAAGATAGTCTTGTTTTGTTTGCTTACATGCTTGCTCATGGAAGAAAAAATGAGAATGTTTTAGGATTAGGCGAAGCACTCAAACATGCCAAGATAAGTCATGTTTGGTCTCTCTTTTGTAAACTGAAGCAGACAAACTATTCTCTGGCTAGATTTGAGTCTACTCAGGGGGATTGACCTTGGGCTTCATCAGAATTCCAGACACCTCCACAAATGGTTTTGTAGAGAAAAACAGAAAGACATGACAGCTCTTAATCATATATTGAAAAACTTGATTGTAACCCCTATTGGAATTTGAATGGATCCGTATAATAAGAATATTCACTGATTTGATTTTTGATTCTTCATTTAAGTTCCCTGGCATTGAACAAGCCTTTAAGATGGTTATAGATTTTAGGGGTATGGACAAAGCTTACACACACACACACACACACACACACACACAAATGTTTCCAAAGTGTTATGGAATATATTAATGTTGAATATAAGTAACTTGGGTAGAAATTTTAGCCTTTTATTAAAAAAAAAACTCTTAGAAGGCATGATATTTCTATTAACTATTTCTTTCAGTGATAATAACATTTTATGAGATTCTCTTTTTAATCCCAGTGGAAGTGATTTTCATTATCTCGCTAGACAGAAGTTTACTGAATAATCTCTGTCAAATGCAAAACCAACTATGAGTCATTTGAATGTAGTTTAACAAAAGCTAGAAAAGTTGACTGCTGCCTCAATAAATGATCATGATGTAATTTTAGGATAAAAAATATTGTGAGTTAGTGGAGATATTTAGAATGAACTCAGTTTAAATTTAGAAGAATAAACATATACAAAAAGTAGTCATTTCATAGTAACTATTAGGTGTATAAAATATATAAAAGATGATACCTGTGTATTACTTATTTTTTGTGAAGTTATGAATAAAAATATTTTAAAAGTATAAATATAAAAAGTTGCATGGAATAAAAAACCATATAAATAAAAAAGATAACAAACATCTTCTGATTGATAGCTTCTTTGTGGTAGTTGAAAAATAAAGGTTTACAATGATATTTCTACTGTTAAACACCATTTAAATGAGAATAACTGATGTTCAAAATTGGAAGCATTTAAAATTAGAAAGGAAGAAGGCAAATACAAAATTCATCAGAGTAGCACCTATTTTGTATGAAATAATGTTTTATATTAACAAAATATAGGCATAGTTTAACCAGCTTTTGCATTGCTATGACCAAAATACCCAATATGAAAAACTTAGAGGAGAACAATCTTATGTTGGCTCACAGTAGCAGAGGACTCTATATGTCTATGGACTACCCACTTCATCACTCTGGGACAAGGCGAGGCAGAACTTCATGGGGGAAGGCCCAGTGGAGGAAATCTGGTCCCCTCATGGGGGATCCAGGAAATGGGAAGGGGCCATAGGAGAGAACCACATTTCCAGGGCACATCCCCAGGGACCCATCTTCTCTAGTTACACCCTACCTACTCAGTTACCATTCCAGTTAACCTGCATCAGTGGATTGACCCACTGATTAAGTTACAATTCTCACACTCCAACTCTTTCACCATTGAACATTCCTGCAGTGTCTGGTACATGGGTTTTTAGGGCCTACCTCATTACTAAACCATAAAAGTGCATTATAATTATGGGGTTTATTGTTACATATCCATAAATACATACAACATAATTCGATCAATTCTATTCACTACTAACTTTCTTCTCCTACTTCCTCCCCTTGGTTCCCTTTCGAATCAACTTATTTGTTTTCTTGCTATTGAGCTCTTCATATGTTTTGGATATTAGCTGTTTCAATGATGCATGGTTTCACAATGTTTTCTCCCAGCCCATGTGTTATCTCTTCACTCTAATGATCATTTTCTTTGCTGTGCAGAAGCTTTTATTTCTAATGCAATACCATTTGGCAATTTTTGTTTCGTTGCTCAGGCTTTCGAGGTCATATCCAAAACATCTTTGCCTAGAAAAAATACATGGAGTTTTTCTCTAATATTTTCCTTTCAGCTACACTTTCAAGTCTTATATTTAGGTGCTTGATCCTTTGTGACTTAATTTGTGGAAGACTCAGCTTTTTCTTTGATGGCATATTCAAAAATACTGATTTATTCTTATTTGTCATTGATCTTTTCAGGTGTTCTGTTTTCATGATTTAGTATTTGTATGTTGTAGACTTCCCTCAACAGATGACAATATAAATGACCAAAAGGTATAGGAAAGGGCACTCAACATCAGTAATTGTCAGGGAAATGAAAATCAAAACCTACCTCCTAACTGCTAGAATAACTATTATCAAAAACATAGAAAATAATGAGTGTTGCAAGGATATGGAGAAAAAGGAACCCTTGTGAACTGTTGGTAGAAATATAATTAGTATATCTGTTATTAATATCAATATAGAATTTCCTCCAATAATTAAATACAATAATCATATGATCCAGAAATTCCACTATTGTTCATATACCCAAAGGAAATGAAGTCAGTATGTTGAAGTGATGCCTACATTCCCATGTCCATTGAAGTATTACTCACAATAGCCATGATATGGAGTCCACCTAATTGTCCAGTAACAGATCACATATATATATGTATATAGAATATATATATATATATATACATAATATATATATATATACATTATATATATATATATATATATATATACGTGTACACATATATATATGTATATGTATATCCATTCCCATTCTTTTTCCTACCTAGCAAGAATAAGTCATAATAAGCAATAACACAGCTATTTGAAAGTGATCTCTACATCTTTGTGGGGGGGCAATCAATAGTAGCGTTAATTTCTTCAAAGTGAATAAAAGTAAACTCTGCTTGTGTGGAAGTGTGTTCAAAAGTTTTTACTAGCATTAAATCTCTGTAATTGTACAGCAGGAAAAAATGGAATATCTTTAGGAAAAACTGAGAGCTAAAATAGATCTTCATACTGAAGATATTTCTTCAAAAGGGTGCCCTCCTCACTGAAGAGATGGCTTCACAATGAATCATCACCATCACCCATGTATAGCTTATATGTGTGTTAGAGTGCACCTGTTTCATCCCAAGGCGATGATTCACATGTTTAATTTACATAGTGCAGTGATATATAACTTAATGAATGTTACCAGTAAAATCATAATTTACTCTGGAATGTATGAGAGTTATAGTAATAAGTATATTATGTAATGATAATTTATAGTTTAGTCTTAGCTGCATGCTTCTTTGAACCAAGATGTTAACTTTCATGGCTACATCCCATAAGCCATGGTTTTTAAATTTCTTTACATAATTCCAGGTTTTCTTTCTTTCTTATCTTTTTTTTTTTGGTATTGTAGATTGAACTCAGGGGCACTTGACCACTGAGCCACATCCCGAGCCCTATCTTATATTAGATTTACATACAAGGTCCCACTGACCTTAGTGGGAGGTGCCTCACTTTAGCTGAGGCTAGCTTTGAACTCCTGATCTTCCTGCCTCAGCCTCCAAAGCTGCTGGGATTACAGGTGTATACCACCACACTGGGCTTCATATTGTTTTTTATATCATGTCATAGAAGCATAGATCTGTGCTCTGGGAAAGAAAGATGGATAGAAAAAAATAGATTCTAAAAAGTATATATCATATTAAATACTTAAATTTTATTGTAAGAGCTTAAGTATTTCCAATTCTTTCTATTTTTCTATCAAATTTTCACAGAACATTTGTATTATCTTCCTTTTTTTCCTCATTTGTTCCACCGTCTTAAAATCAGAGGTAAGAAGTGTATGAAAAAAAATATTCTATGATGTGTACATCACTCAAAATCCTACAATAAATACTATGTAAATTTAACACTGCTTTGAAATGCTTTTAGTGACCATGGACACAACCCATGTGTGTTGGAAATAATAGCAAAGACATCAATTTACAACTTTTTACACCATATTTCTATTTTTTACGTCATGAATCCCAAAGAATTTCTAAATCACAACATAAAAATATTCTGATCCTAATTGATCAATAGAGGATCTAATAGCTAATAGCTTCCTCTTCCCTGTGACACACTCTTTAGCATACTCCCTATATATTTGAGAGGTGCTAAGTTATTTTTATTAAGTTATTTCTATTTGTTTTAAAGACAAATAGCTTTTATCACGATGAAACAAACACAATACATTTCTCCAAGCAGCCACATTTATTAAGTCATCTTTCAGGAATGTACTGAATGACCTTAGTTTCATTGCTTGAATTTCACTTGCTTGGCCACCAAGATTATTGCTCAGGTGTGTTTTTCTAAGATATGTTTTTATTTACTGACTCTGTTATGTGCGACTTTTAAAATGATTTCAATAAAAAATAGCAAGCTTAACTAAAATTGTTTAAGTCATCCTTATCATTACTCCTCTTAAAGATGAAAATACAATTTTGAGAAAAAGATTGAAATCCATCAATAGTTTTTGCTCTGTGAATGATACAACTAAGAAACACCTATTATCCTTTATAGCTTTGAATAACACAAAATGCAACCATGATGATCAAACTTTTAGTTCTTAGCAAAAATCCAGGTAGTGTGATGACATTGTCTCCTGATCTTATTTCAAAATATTATTGAGCTGCCTTCTGGATATTAAGTTAATTTATCTCCTTATTCTCCACTTTATAATTTCACCCAAAGTCAAATATCCATTTTCTTCACAAAGGCATATGAATTCTGTATTGAATTTCTTTTCTTCTTCTCTGACATAAGCAGGTGGAAGCTTTTTAAATTTATTACAGGATACTTGATAGTCTAGCAAAACCATTGAGCAGGGTTTGGAGGTCTATCTGGGTTACTTAAATTTATTTAGTTTCAGTACATATGCTCATTTTAAAATTCAACTTTATTTACTGAATTTAAAAAAAACCACATTTTCATTTTAAGATATCAAAACTTTAGAAACAAAATTACCTGTGCTAATAGATGTTGTTCTTTTTTCATTTTAAGTTCAGTGCTTCAACAAAATCCTGTTTTGATCACCATTTTGCTCATGTACACATTCAGAGAAAGGTGATGTAAGGTGATGAGAAAATTCAAAGGAATTTACACAAAAGTTTATACCTAAATAAGTTGCTAAGGTGACTACAGAGTCATCTTATAAGCTTGAAAGTGACTAATTTAAGGGAAGAGGAGAGTAAACAACAAAATTTAGAGAGGAAGTCATGCTTGTATGGATCTTCTTGGATAATATAATCTGTTGAATTAGGAGAGAGTCAGATCTTTTAATCAGAGAAAGGAGAAGATTTTAGGAGGTTTGAAAATTTACCAAAGTCTTACAGAAGAAAGGCAAATATATTGGGACTAAGAAAACCTACTGAGTTTGGATTAAGAAAGGTACTGGTGATCAGTTAAGTCATTTTCAAAAGATTCATCAGAAGAATAAGGTAGAAAGCAAGGACAGACAGTGTCGATCATAAATTCAACAACTTTGTGGGGATTGACAGAGCAAAGTAGAATACTGATTGGGTGAACCTTAAGCTTAATTAAGTGTTTGATTTGTTTTCTTTTCCATTTTGAGATAATGAAGTGTGAGAACTTTTGGAAAAAAAAGAAAAATCAATAGGTAAATATGTCACTTAGGATACAGTAAGTAAACAATATAGTTAACTGAACAGAACATATGAGGAAGGAGAAAGAATAGAACAAAACCAAATTGCAACAGAGTTGCCAAGATGAAACTAACAGTAGAAATATAAAGGAGATATCATTATTAGGTGTGGTAGCAGCGATATTAATTTTTATCTTCCAATTTTCAACCCAGAGACTCAGCAAATGCTTCATAAAAATAATCAAAGTTAGAATTATCTAGTAAAACGTTCCAATTAGATATGAGAAAGCAGAAACACAGATGTCTAATTGATCTCAAGCCACCTGAAAAGGCAAATCTGAAATTAAAAAGCCAAGGAACAGTAGAAGAATTGGCTTCCTCACCTCATCTGTAGTGGACAGCCAGTGTCTTGAGAGTCCCACTTTACTGTAAGGAGTACATGCATCATGAGTCCAGGGTCTCACAGTCAAGAGCAGCACCTCCATATTTATCAAAGGGCATGCTGTAAGTCGTTTGTGACACTAAACCCCTGAGAACACACTTCTCCTTCCAAACAAATTAAAAATCCTGTGATTAAGTTTAGTAAAGTATAAAGCATATACTTTATATACAATGTTTATAGCAGCTCAATTCATTATAGCTAGACTATGGAACCAATCTAGGTGTCCCTGAATAGATGAATGGATAAAGAAAATGTGGTATATATATACTCAATGGAATATTACTCAGCTTTAAAGAATAAAATTATGGCATTTGCCAGTAAATGGTTGGAGTTGGAGAATATCATACTAAGTGAAATAAGCCAATCCCAAAAAACCAAAGGCTAAATGTTTTCTCTAATATGCAAATGCTAATTTATAATAAGGTGGGAGGCATTAGGGAATAATAGTATTATCTTAGATTAGGTAGAAGGAAGTGATGGGAGAGGAGGGGAGTGAATGTGTGGATAGGAAAGACAGTAGAATGAAACAGACATTATTATTGTATGTATATATGTGACTACATGACCAATATGATTCTGCAACATGTACACTCAGAAAAATGAGAAATTATATCCCAGAAAAATGAGAAATTATGTCTCATCTATGTATGATATATAAAAGTGCAAAAATGCATTCTACTATCATGTATAACTAATTAAAACAAATAAAAATTTAAAAACCAAAAGAGGGAACAGTCACATCATTATAGACCTAAGTATTCAGATTCTCTGGCTCTACCACTCTCTTGCTGAGACACCAGAAAGAATCTATCTTGTCATATTTGCCAATTTTACATCAAATGGTCCCAAATGGTGATACTAGAAAATCCCAGAGCAAGTGCTCATATTTCTCTGGTTTATTATGGAAAGTGGTACATCGGTGGCAATGAATTAACTGAGTTTATGAAGACTGAGTAAAAATATGATGCTGAACTTCCATAGTGAATTAAAAGCAGTTAAATGTCAAAGGCATGTTTATTTTGTAACTCTAAGTGAATGTATTCAATAGTCAAGTGTTTTCTAGATTTTTGAGATATTGTCAAAATGCATTTCAACTGGAAAATTTCCAACTACTTCTTAAATTCTCTCTACAATCTTGTCAATTGACCGTGCATTATCATATGGCAGATTTCCTTTAATGCATTTCATATTTCCCCAGCTATCTTTCAAGTAAGTTTATTTTTTTTTCTAGCCTTAATTCAGCTCTTTACCCTGCTATTGAATAGTATTTCTAATGATTTTCAGAATGGCTGTGTCTGTGAGTTTATTCAAACTCAGGGCAATCTAGTTTTGGCAAAGACCTAGAAATAGATACTAGATTCAAATAAGCAAGCTTGCTCTATCTGGCCCCATGGTCCCTGTGCCACCTTGGGACTCCACAGAGAGATACAACCAACAAGAAGGCTTTTACCAGAGGCAGTCCCTCAACCTTGAACCTCCCAGCCTACAAAACTTTAATTGCAGCTAGCATTGACGCAGGAGGATACATAAGCTTTCACAGAAACTGGAATGAAGAAAATATTCTCCTCTAGCATCCAAGGAGTAAAAAAACATGGATGTCACGTGGTTCTGCACTAAATTAAATGATTTTCTGCTCCTTTGTGTAGAAAAAAAATTGACAATCAAGTGATAGCATAGGCAGCCTTGGTGATCACACAGGATCACCTTCCATTTTTTCTCAAGTCAGTTTTGCTTTGGTTTGAAGTCTACTTCATCTGATGTGAGGATGGAAAACCTTGCTTGGTTACACAGTCCATGGTCTCACCGTGTTTCCCAGACTGTCTCCAATTCCTGGGCTCAAGTGGTCTTCCCACCCCATCTTCAGAGGAGCTGGGACTACAGCAACATGCAAACTATGCCGAAATGGTAAATAAAGGCACCAGATGGAAACAGACTGAATCCTTGAGAAAGGGTATATGGAAAGGAGCTGTATTTATGTTTCCTTAGTCAAACCTTGTTAGGTAACAAGAAACAGAAATCAGACAAAATATCCAAGTGAGACTGAAGAAATAGGTTCTAAAACACCAGAGACTCAATAACAAGAATCAGAGTCCAACTCAAGCCACAGGAATGACCCTGCATAGGCACTGCTGCAGGCCACGCCCTCTCTGCTCATTGTACATCACCACTGGACTCTGTTTACTGTGGTAAATAATTTCTAAGTGGTCCTTTGGTCTTTGTGTCACTGGTTTTCAGGGTAAAGTTTTTCTCTTCAGGGGACAAATGACCTCTGCCTACATTATACATCCAAATGCTAGCTACAAGAAGGGTAAGGAGGAAGGGACATTGTCTATTCTTATTCCATCTCATGTGAGCTTCATATGGGAGACTTCCTCAAGCAGGAAGGAACTTGAACACAGAGTCCATGAAGAAAAAAAGTTCTAAAACTGCCTGCTACAGTTATATGCTCTTTTATTTGTGCTATACAACCTGGTCATTTCCTTCATTGCCTTTATTTTAGTAGTCAATGAATTTCCTTTATTTTAGTAGTCAATGAATAAATATCTGTGACTGATAAAGAACTGGACAGTTTAGATTTGTTTAGAGGACATCAATAAGAAGTCGTAGAATCTCATACCTAAATATTGAGGTATTTTATTTTTTTCTGATGAACAAAAATGAAGATGAAAAAAGGCAATAAAATTTTGGACACAATAGTTATTACCAGCCTTCCTTGTAGATAAAGCCTTATCATTTCTTCTCTATGTATACCTAGGTAGTATCTTCCTCCCTGTTTCTGAAGCTCCATTTTCTGGGGAAAATAGAAATCACCAGATCAGAATGTTTTTCTTTTTGTGTGTTTCATTTTGTGTGTTGAAATAAACACATGGCCCCAAATATCACCCCTAGCTCAAGCTCCTCTGTCATATATGCCTTAGGTAACCGATTCCTCTTCTCTATGGAAAGCTTGAGATGTAAAAAAAAAAAAAAATCCATATTCTTTCATCTTTTAGGTGCTTCCTACCCTATGGTATGCCACTATCTATCTCAAGAAATCACTCTTAGTCGATTTGTAGATATGCGGAAGTTCTAAGAGGTAACTAAGCCATTTCCATAATTTTTGAGACTCCTCATGAAGCATTCCTTGGTGTAGAAGCCAAATAACAGTATGAATGGACACACAATCTGATAAAGTCAGTATGTCTCATATCTTAAATTCTCCAAAAGCTTAACCAAATCCTGAGCTCAGAGATTGAAGATTGTTCTTGTGATTCATATGGAATGAAGTGGAACAAGGTGAGTAGAGACAGGTGGAAAAGACCAGGGTACAGCTTGTGAAAATTAAAAGGGAAAGCATAAGTCTGAGCACCTAGTGTCTGCTCCAGGTGGGTTTCCATAACAGATGCCAGGGGGAAATGATACCCTTTTCCAATGGGCAAAAATCCCAGCTTCTGTGAGGAGCATACCATGTTACCCCCAGGGAGAGCTCTAGGACAATGATCACCTTGGCCATAAGCAGCAGGACAGCATTCAAAGGTAACATGTCCCTGGGGAATAAGACTACTTCACTTTTAGCCCTGAAAACATGTAAAATGGCTTCAAAGTAGCCAAATTAGAGGCAACTAGGGAAAGATTTGACTTCTTCCTTTAGTAAAAACCTTCAATGAATGAGTAGTCACTATATGAGAACCACTAGATATTTGACATTAACTGTCATTTACACTTATAACTGTCTTATAGACTTTTTAAAATATGAGGATTAAAGTTCAGAGAGGTTCTGTAGTTTTTCTAGGATCACATAGCAATGAATGGTAGATCTAGAAACTGAACCTAAGGATGCCTGATTCCAAGATGCATCTTTTACTTAGTAGAGGACAATAGCTCAAAATGAATAAGCTGCACTCACCAATAACCAAGATATGGAATCAAGTTAAGTGTCCATGAATGAAATAATAGACAATGAAATTTAAATATATATACAAGGTGGAGTTCTATTTGGTCTTGAAAAAGAAGGAAATACTGTCATTGGCAACAGCGTGGAAAAATGTAGAGGACATTGTATTAAGTGAAATACACAGATACAGAAAGACAAATACTACAGATTTCAGTTATGTATGGAATCTGAAATAAACAAACTGGTGAAATTAGAGAATAGAATGGTGGGTACAATAATCTGGAAAAGGAGGGACATGGTGAGAAGGTCACAATGTTCTAGTTAGAGGAAATAAGCTTTCCAGATCTATTGTAAATGGAATTTTATTCAACCATATAGAAAAATAAAAGTATAGAAAAATAAAAGTATAGAAAAATAAAAGTATTTCATTTGAAGGAAAATGGATGGAACTAGAGACCATCATGTCGAGTGAAATAAATCGAACTCAGAAGGTCAAGAGTCGTATATTCTCTCTCATATTCAGAAGCTAGACAGGAAAAAGAAAAAGAAAGATGGGGGTAGATCTCAAAAAAATTAAAGGGAGATCAGTAGAGGAAAGGGACCAAGGGGTGGGTGGTAAGGAGGGAGAAGGGAGTGCTGGGGAGTGATATTAGGTAGATTATATTGGTAGAGTGTGAGCATGAATGAATATGTAACAACAAATCCCATCATTATATATATATATATTTATAATGTACCAATTTTTTAAAATGTGGGGAAAAATAAGAGAAAATTAGAGGCTACACACCAGAGACAGACAATAATGCTTTTGAGGATAAGAGTGAACAACTTCTATTGAATGTCTTTCTAACATTTTGGATCAAAAAGTTCTGTCTCATAGAGTGCTAATGTAGTTTTTCTTGTCATAATAGGCAATAAAGGGCTTCAGGAAGCAGATGTCAGAGAATTAAATTAAAAAATCTACTGTGTATCAAGGTTACTATAGTAAAAAATGTGTTACATATTTCAAAATTGCAAAAAAAATAGATTTTGAATGTTCTCACTACAAAATATGATGAAGGAGTTGATGGGTATGTTAAATAGTCTGATCAGTGGATAAACTTTGGCATATATACACAAAATAGAATATTATTCAGCATTAAAAGAGAATAAAATTATGGCATTTGCAGGTAAATGCTTAGATTTAGAGAATATCATGCTAAGCAAAGTAAGGTAATCCTCAAAAACCAATGGCTGAATGTTCTCTCTGATAAGTGATGCTGATCCATAAATGGGGTGGGGAGCATGGGAAAAATGGAGGAACTGTGATTGGGCAAAGGGGAAGGAGGGGAGGAGAGGGACAAGGGGGAAAGAAATATGGTGGAATGAAATGAATATCATTGCCCTAGGTATATGTATGACTGAACATATGGTGTGACCTTAAATCATGTACAACCAGAAAAATGAAAAGTTGTTCTGCAACTGTGTACAATGAATCTAAATGCATTCTGCTTCCATATATACCTAACTAAAATAAATAAATAAATTCTTTTAAACAAATAGTTTGATATATGCTACTTTATTTGTGCTATACAACCTGGTCATATATGCATATATCAAATATCGCATTGTACCCCATAAATACACAGAATGAATGTTTTTCAATTAAAAAAAATAGATACCAAATTTTCTGTTTACTTTGAATCACTTTGGTAAGGAAAATAGCTCTAAATTAAATTGCATGAGAAAAAAAAAACAGCAATGATTTCTATTTTCCCCTTAGGGTCAATATGTCCATACTGTCCTATTTTATTATTATTTTCTATTTAAGTGATCTATTAATTATTATAATCACATGATGGGTTTTTTATCATTTTTGCAGTTCTCTTTTTATTTATTATAATACATATTGCTACTTAGGTTAAGTATCTCTTTTCCAAAATATTTGAGAATAATTTTTTTTTTAGATTTTAGAATTTTTGGATATTGCAATGTTTCCATACATTTTACCAATTGAGGAGCATACCTAATTCATAAATCCAAAAATCAGAAATGCTCCAAAAGTCATTGCTCAAAAAGTTTCAGATTTCAGAGCCTTCTGGATTTTTAGATTTTTGATTATCTGCAGTGGCAATTTGGCTAAAGATGTTCTTTTTGTATTGCTATGGCAAAATGTCATAGACTGGATAATTTAAAAGGAACAAGAATTTATTCCTCATAGTTCTAGAAGTGAAAAGCTCAAGATGATGGCAAAGTGATGAAAGTTTCCTTGTCTGGTAAAGGTCTAGTCTCTGCTTCCAAGATGACATGGCATCTGGAAGGGAAGAATGTTAAGTCCTAACATGACAAAAGGAGGAAGAGTAAAGGTGGAAAACTCTCATTATCAAATACCTCTTTAAGAGCAATTAATCCCATCAAGTCACAATTTGTTACATTGGGGATTGTTTATTTCAGTAATTTCCTGTTTTCTCATATGGTCATCTAAATTTCTCTATATACTATCTTAACTCATTCCAGAAGTTATTATATACTGTGTTTTCTTCTGAAAAAAAAATTATATATTTAAAAAATACATATATGTCTTTCTTTTGTTTTTCTTTGTTGTTTGTTTTGTATTAGGAATTGAACCCAGGGCCTCTTAACCACTAAGCCCCATTTCCAGCTCCCTAGCTCAGTTTTATTTTTCATGTTGAGAAGGTCTCTCTAAGTAGCTCAGGGCCTCACTAAGTTGCTGAGGCTGACTTTGAACTTACAATGCTCCTGCCTCAGGCTCCCAAGCCACTAGGATTACCTTGACTTAATGAATTTACACTTTGGTTATTATAAAATGTTTTTCTTCCTCTCTCCTCAAGTTCATATTAGCTGGTATGGATATAGTCATTCCAGTTCTCTAAACGTTAGTAAACTTGCTGAGTAAAACCTAAACAGTAGTTCACTTCTAATTTAATCTTAGGTAATTCTTTCAGCTTCAGTTTTCTAAAATGTCTTTATTTCACATTAATTTGTAAACAACATTTACACAGCATACAAAATTCTAGTTTGCCACATTTTAGCTTCTGTTTTGTTTTGTTTTTCTGTTTCAGCTCATGGGAGACATTCTTCTTCTGTCATTCAGACTACTTTTTTGTTTGTATGTTTAATATTTTTTAGTTGTTCATACACCTTTATTTATTTATACTCGGTGCTGAGAATCAAACCCAGTGCCTCACACATGCCTGGCAAGTGTGCTACAGCTGAGCCACAGCTCCAGCTCTATTATTTGTTTTGGATGAGAAGTCTGAAGTTAACCTTAATTCACTCTCATTTGTCCTATTTCCTTTCTCTGCATAAATTTATATTTCTCTTTATCCTTGGATTTCAGAAAAATTATTAGCATAGTCTTTGATACAGTAATATCTGTGATTAGTCATGAGGGTCACTGACTATTTTGATTTATAAATACTGGTATCTATTAAAATTTATTCCTTCAAATGGTTTCTCTTCTCCCATTAGAACTGCAACTGTGTTTATGCACCATGTATGATATTGTACCACAGGTAACTAGGGCTATCTTCACTTAATTTCAGTTTTTTTCAATATTTATTTTTTAGTTTTAGGTGGACACAATATCTTTATTTTATTTTATTTATGTGGAGCTGAGGATCAAACCCAGGCCTCATACATGCTAGGCATGCACTCTACCACTGAGCCACAACCCCAGCCTCTCAGTTTTTTATTTTTATTTTTTTAAGCTGTGTACCTTGGCCCAAATCACGTCTAGTTCTAATGCCTTTAAGTTCTCTTGTATTGTTGACTGCTTCTTTAGCATCTTACATTGTCTTCTGCTCACTCAGTGAATTTTTCATTTTAAGCATTACATTTTTCATTTTTAAAAATCCTCTTTGTTCTTTTCCTACATATCTCTCATAGTTACAGTATTCCTTCCCTTTAGATCTCTGAGTATGTTGTATTTATAATCTGGTTTAAATTCTTATTTAAAAATTCCATTATCTCTGTTATCTATAGGAATGTTTCTATTAATCTATTTCCCTCTTTGGTTATGGGTCCCTGTAGTCCCTTCTATGTGTTCAGTAATTTTGGATTGCATGCTTGACATTGTATGTTTAACATCTAGTGTTTAAGGCAATCTCCTACCTGGCTGAAGGGCATGCAAATATTTTCCAGCACAATGTGAACAGTATGAATTATTTAATTTATAGGTTCTTGGGAGTTGTTCTTGCTGGGATTGCTGAAAATGTGCAGGCCTAGATCAGTAAATAACCTGAGTCAATCTGCCCTGTAAATTTCAGCTGCTTCAACCTCCCACAACCTCTCAACAGAAGAGAAATTTTCATAGCTCTGCTTGTGTCCTCTTTTCTTTCAATTAAGAAGCCCAGTGCAATTTTAAGACTCATTTGTGTCTTTTCAATTCATGTTTGAAACCCTGGTTGCCTGTTGTACCAATGCCTAAAAACAGACATTTCATATATTTTATCTGTTTTTCTTTGCAGACTGTGAGTTCTGTACTAGGAATATATGAACAGAAGCAGAATTTTAAACATAATATTTTAATTGCAAATGTTATCTACTCAATACTCTTACTTATACTCTTACTTCATTATCAAGATACAACAGTTTGTTTTAATTGCCTCATGTTATGAGGCAGAATTCTGAACCAAACTGATAGTTAAATCTGTAACAGACAAATTTAACCTATTTAATTTAGTAAAGACCTATTTAATCCTCCTGGTTTCCAAACTTACTAATTCTTTTGTATAAATTTCTACTAAGTTTATCTCACTCCCTCAATCTTGCCCTTCCTGAATAAAACTTAATTAACAGTTCAAGTTCATTACTGAATTCATTAACACACAACCTTTGTTTCTAAGTTTGTCACCTGGGCATGTATCCCTGATCCGTAGATTTGTGAGAGAACCCTAAAATATGTCAAGTCCAAATGCTATTTTAGGTTCACTGTACAAGTTTATTAGGAACAACAGTAGCAATGAGAAAGACAATATATGAATTCTTAAAAAATTAGACAAATTTCTTTGGTAAGTGATATCACAGGGATTAATACATTGGCTATAATAAAATATAATAAATCATTCAGGTTCTAGTGATTGCCACAAAACAATTTAATATCAAAGAAAAATATCTAACAATATACCACATAGACCTGAAGATGTATTTAACAACATTTAAACAATTTATATTTATTTATAAAATGTCCTTTAATAAGAAAACAGTAATTACTAAAGGGTTTCTTTGGAAGAAATATCTTCATATTAGAATTTATTACACCAGCAGCAGATAGTCCTTTAGCTAACTGACTTTGTGTGCTTTGGGGAAATTTTATGAGTATGAAGCATTGAATGTGTTTAAGTAAGTTTTTAGCAAACAGAAGGCTTTCAGAGCACCTCAGAAGGAACATGTTCTCAGTGTTGGCAACTTAGCTAGCTTGCCATGCATAATTTATTGGAGAAAAAAAAAGCCTGTTGGAATATGAAGACTACTGTGATTTTCTTTAGCTGAATATGTATTTTTTAAATGAGAAGGGTTTGAAACCATTTGAATTTTAAAGACTGTCTTCATTAGCAAACATTTATGACAATTGTTGAAATATTTTGACTTCACTTGTATGTTTCCATAAGGATTCACATTCTGGCAATAATTTCACTAAACATCTAAGATAACTTTGTCAGTCTTGCATCGAATTAAAATAAAAGTTGATTTTTAACAGCTAAAATATATGCTCAAGCATAGTGTCTGTGATAATGTTAAGAAAAGAAACTCAAATATGAGTTGCAACATTCAAAGTAGAGTAAGAAAAAGAGAAGGTTAATACCATAAGATGAAAATCTTTCCAGCACAAACATTTATGAGCATATCTTATCTCTACATTAGCATTGTATTAGCACTTACACTAGGCAGGGTTGGAGAAATGATTAGGTTTCAATGAATTGAATATCCTGAGACATAAGAATAAGATTTGTGCCAGGCACAGTTGCACACATCTGTAATTACAGCGACTGGGGATGCTGAGGCAGGAGGATCCTGAATTCAAAGACAGCCTTAGCAACAGTGAGGCACTAAGCAACTCAATGAGACCCCGTCTCTAAATAGAATACAAAATAGGACTGGGGATGTGGTTCACTGGTTAAATGCACTTCAGTTCAATCCCTGATACCTCGCCTTCAAAAAGAATAAGATTTGTGACATAAAAAGATAAATAAGGAAATAAAAATTGGCAACTTATATACAAGCCACCTTAAAACCTGGGACTAAGTGTATGTTAGTTTACACAATGAATGAGTAAATTCAATTCAATGATAGTGTAAACAAAGCTAGAGATTGTCGATACATATTAGTGATTTGTTTTTAATTAGAATATAACTGATTTTGTTTCATAGTGGCACATGAATCAGCATCCAGAGATCCATCTATGAAAATGCATATATTAATATAAAGGAATAACTGATATATAAGCCAGATAGCTTAATGAATTTCATTTTGCATAATCAGAGCAGAGTATCTATCACATAACAGTGTATTCTAAACGGAAATAAAAGCAATTTTGAATTTTTTCTTTCAGTATAAATTTTTAAATTTTATCTAGTTACAACAAATCTTTTATATGAACAAAATGTTGAATTTCTTATGGCTTCATTGCAAGTAAATATACAGTTGCTAAGCTAAGTGCAAAGTGTAATAGGTTAGAATCACAAATAATTTATAATTACCACCATTCCCTTTAATCTATGAAAGTAAATTTATTTCTTATAAGTTTTGAAATTATTTAATAAGCTATGTTTTTCATTAAAATAAAACTTGTGAAAAATTTAGTTTAGTGTCCACATTGTTGCACACATGTTATTAATAGTCATAATAATAATAAATGATCATTAGGGTTTTTTTCATCTCAGAAACAAATATGTTAAATTTAGCAGAAACAATAAGTGTATTTATACTTTTAGACAGTCTAAACAGATAGCTTAAACATAAACTACTATGTTATAAAATTAACTTCAATAGAGACTCACTAATTTATATATTTGGGGAAATTTGGGGAAAAGAATTTATTTGAAATTTTTCAGCATTTCTGAGGTATTTCCATATGTTCCTCATTTAAGCTTTTCCAACATCTGGGAACTTATTTCTTTATAATAAAATAATACAAGTTCAATAGTAAGGAATGGATTCATTCTTCCCTGTGGCCCATATGCTGTCTCCACTCAAAGCAATTCTTCCTTTTCTTTCAACCAGTCAATCCAAATCAAATAGCAAGTGATTCCATTTTCCTGACATTTCTCTTCTTATTAAGAGTTATCATTTCTCCATTGTGTATATATGCTAATTATTTTTATCCATTCATCTACCGTAGGGCATCTAGGTTGGTTCCACAGTTTAGCTATTGTGAATCCTGCTGCTATAAACATTGATGTGGCTGTGTCCTTATAGTATGCTGTTTTTAAGTCCTTTGGGTATAGACCAAGGAGAGGGATAACTGGATCAAATTCTGCTGTCATGTATTTTAAAAACAAAATCAATTAAATCAAAAGAGTTATCATTTCTCCTCTTTGTACAAATTCTTCTAAGACTCTAATTTTCCTTTTATAATTCCTGAAAGAGCATGAAAGTTTCTTTTTATACTAGTGTTTTTGTTCTGAATGCACCCCAATCTGTCTTCTGTTAAGTAGTATCAAGAATTGTTTCATTCCTAAATATAGTCCATTAGGGTTCTTCAGAAAAACAGAACCAATAGAAAACTCTAACCCAGAAGAACTAGTGTGTAACATCAATCTGAGTCTGAAGACCTGAGAACCAGGGAGCTAATGGTTTAAGTTCCAATTTGAAAACCAACAAGATGAAGAAGAGTGAATATACTGTCATACTTTGAGTCTAAGAAGACCAGTGTTCCAGTTTCAATAATCATTCAGGACTTCAACTGATTGGATGAGGCTCTTCCAATTAGGGAAAATAATTGTTTTACTTATCTGTCAATTTAGATGTTAATCTCATCCAGAAACATCTTCACTCACATAACCAATAATATTTGATCAAATGCCTGAGTACCCATGATCCAGTAAAGTTGACACATAAAATTAACAATCAAATTTATATGACCTTGAACTTTTATAATAGAATTCAAACTTTTTAGACAAGTTTTAATATCTCAAGTTATTAAATTAATACCATTCACACATATATGAAATACATATATATTTTCAAAATATATTTATATATTTATATATAGCTATATATATATATATTTATATATAGCTGGGTCAAGAATACAAACAACAATACAAACAACAATAAGTATATTTGCAAAATATATTAGTAATTTTGTAACTGGAAACTGTTTGAATCAATTTTAACTTATACAGAAGGAATTGAAATTGTGATTTAACATTATACCCAAACAATGGAGTAATAATTAATTGTAAAAAAAAATATAAAAAATAACCCTAGAAAACTATATGTTGGAAATTATACAATATGATTTTTTAAATAATAAATTTTAAATAAAATCAAGGTAAAAAGTACATATATTGGCACCAAAATAGACTGGTAGACCAATGGTACAGAATAGAGAACACAGAGACTAACTCACATAATTGCATTTATCTTATATTAGACAAAGGCACTAAAAACATATTGGTGAAAAGATAGCCTCTTCAACAAATGGTGCTGGGAAAACTAGAAATCCATATGCAACAAAATGAAATTAAACCCCTATCTCTAACCATGCACAAAACTCACCTCAAAGTGAATTAAACAGAGACACTGCACCTATTTGAAGTAAAACTGTAAAGTAAAACCAAATCTCCATCATGATGGATTAGGTCCCAACTTCCTTAATAAGTCTTCTATAGCACAAGAATTAATAAATGGGAACCAATAAATGGGATGGATTCAACTCAAAAGCTTCTTGTCAGCAAAAGAAACAATCAGTGAGTTGAATAGAGAGCCTACAGCTTGGGAGCAAATTTTGCCACTCACCCATAAGAGCACTAATTTCTAGGATATATAAAGAACTCAAAAAGCCAAAGAGCAAAAAACAAATAGCCCAATCAATAAATTGGCCAAAGAACCGATCAGACACCTCTCGGAAGATGATATACAATCAATCAACAAATATATGAAAAAATGTTCAACATCTCTAGCAATTAAAGAAATGCAAATCAAAACTATTCTATTTCATCTCACTCCAGTCAGAATGGCAGCTATCAAGAATACAAACAACAATAAGTTGTTAGGGAAAAGGGCGCACTCTTACATTTCTAGTGGGACTGCGAATTGGTGCAACCAAGCTGAAAAGCACTATGAAGACTCCTTGGAAAACTTGGAATGGAACCACCATTTGACCCAGCTATCCCACTCCTCAGTCTATACCCAAAGGACTTAAAAACAGCATACAACAGGGACACAGCCACA
This sequence comes from Ictidomys tridecemlineatus, assembly GCF_052094955.1. NCBI lineage: Eukaryota > Metazoa > Chordata > Mammalia > Rodentia > Sciuridae > Ictidomys > Ictidomys tridecemlineatus. The sequence continues at coordinate 324,952 of NW_027521036.1, forward strand.
TCAATGTTTATAGCAGAACAATTCACAAGAGCTAAACTATGGAACCAATCTAGATGCCCTTCAGTAGATGAATAGATAAAGAAAATGTGGTATTTATACACAATGGAATATTACTCAGCATTAAAAGGGAATAAAATTATGGCACTTACAGGTAAATGGATGGAGTTGGAGAAGATTATGCTAAGTGAAGTTAGCCAATTCCAAAAAAAAAATGTTTTCTCTGATATAAGGAGAGTTGGGACGGGTAGCATGGGAGAATGAGATGAACTTTAGATAGGGCAAAAGGGTGGGAGGGGAAGCAGGGTCCATGGGGGTAAAAAAAAATGGTGGAATGAGAAAGATATCTTTGCCCTAAGTACTTGTATGAATACAGGAATGGTGTGAATACACTTTGTATACAACCAGAGATATGAAAAATTGTGTTCTGTATGTGTAATAAGAATTATAATACATTCTGCTGTCAGATATAACAAATTAGAATTTAAAAAAATGTTAAATGTTCATGATTTATCATGACTTTAAAAAATCAGACTCAGGGTGAAGCTGAAAGATTCTCATTATGACCTCAAAAATATAATTTTATCTGCCATTTCACTGAAAAAATTTTTGTTAAAGAGTCTTAAAAAATGCTCCCAGATCCACTCTACTCCATTATATATGCAAGTTTTCAGGAAATTCTTTCACAACATAGGACCCGCACCACCACCAAAACAACAAATGCCTTTCTCAAAAATATTTTATGGGTCTTTTTGTCCATATTTATTGATAATAAATTAATATTCATATGTTTTAATCCCATAATGTTTTGAAAAAAATATCAGATTTTACTGAAAGAAACAGGAAGACTGAAGATAAAAACACATCTTTGAATCCCCATTTTTTTTTTCAACTGGCATATTGTTGGCTGGATAATAACTCACTTCGAAATACAAGCCATTTATTATAGAAAATAATGGATGATTAGGAAAAAAGAATCAAAAGTCCAGGGAATACAGCCATAATCCAGAGAATACACCTCATCCTATGAAAGACCAAATCCTAATAAGGGAATGAAAGACTGTTGTCCCTCACTGACTTTCAGAACTGCTATGGACAAATACCTATTGTTTGCCTCCCGTTTCCTCAATTTTTTGAGAAGTATATCCTTGTTCTGACATTGTATGTTGGGCATGGGCAGATAAGTCTTTTTAGGTTACTAGTCTTTAAAAGAGTGTCTTTAAATAAAAAGAGAGATCAAATGGAGAATTCATCTGAGGATAATTATACAAGCCTAGGCCGATTTGAAATGATGATATCCTGGACCACAAGCCTGAGCCTGATTCAGTTAAAACTCATGTGTATTATTGAGAGGAAGCATGTGGTAAGATGTGAACTACTATGGCTAGTGAGTAGTTCATAACTCATGTTTACTCTTGTGTCTAGTGGGTAGTGTTAGGTGCCGGACAGGCTGAGTAAGCTGTCTGCAGGGCATGCCAAACAAAGTTAGCTGCAGGATGACCTGGCCTCTCAAACCCTCTGGTTCTTTATCAACTATTTGCTTCAAGCCCAAACACCCAAGCCCCCGCTCAAGGCTGAACACTCAACCCTCTGCTCAAGGCTGAACACGTAACCCCCCTTGTGCCAACAAGGCAGCTTGAAGACCCAGAGACCTCATTAGATTTGGACTATAAAAACTCCCTCCTGCCAGGCCCCTCTCTCTCTTGCTATCTCTCTCGCTTTCTCTGTCTCTCTCTCTTGTTCTCTCTCTCTCTCTCTCTCTCTCTCTCTCTCTCTCTCTCCTCTTTCTCTCTTTTCTCCTCTGTTGCACTGCTGCAATAAAGATCTCTTGGTTGCTCTGAGTGTTGTGGTCACTTTTCTTTCAGGTAGTATATTTATTTCCCATGGATATATAACACTATTTTGCATCCAGTACCCTCTTTAAGAAACTAGCTATTCTATCATCCAAGAAGTATAATTGCCCTCATCTTAGAGTCTAGGCAGGATTGTGATTCACTTGTGGCCAATAAAATGTGGCAGAAGTAATGTTTTGTGGCTTTTGAGGTTAGTTCTTAAAAAGTGATGCACTTTTGTTGTTTTGTGATGGAACATTCAACTTTGGATGACTGCCCCACCATGTATGCAGTTTTGGCCAACAACCCCAGTCAATACCCAGAGTCATCAAAATGCAGATTTAAGAAGCCTCCGAATTATAATAGAACCAGTCATTGTGAATACCATTATTCAAGACATTCCAAGCCAGAATCCAGACATCATGGAACCTCTCCATGAGCCCTGTCTGGATTCTGGATTTATAGGGTCAATAGACATAATTAAAGGAATTTTTATGCTACTGTGATTTGGATGTTTACTTCAGTTGGCAAAAATAGAAGCTGAAACAATATTGATAACTTTCCATAAGGAAAAAAAGGCAGTTATCATAAAAGAGAATATCAAATAGTAATAAATGAACCAAACCATACTTCAAATAAATACACAATGTCCACACTGAAAAGTGAAGAAAGAACTAGTTCAAATAACATATTTTGTCCAAACACAAGACAAAACTGAAAAAAAAATACTGACTTCTGGTTAACAGACATCTTTATCATAGTGCCAGTGGACTTATCTGTTCTGCATATTTCTGCAGAATTAATCAAATGAGGAACCATGTTACAATTATGGAGGTGAGATTTCATAAAAAAGAAAGTTACTCTTGGAGAAATGAGTTTCAAGTATGAAAAATTTGGAACTAGAATTAACTGTTAATATTGGAATTGAAAGTCTCAGAATACATTCATTTGTTTTTCTTTTTCTGGATAACACAGATAGATGACAGTCTCCTACCATTGTCTGCAAATAAGGCTTAGAAACAATGATACCCTAGGAGATATAGTTATTAATATTGGTTCCTAGATACTTTTTCCTCAAAAAGAACCGAGGGCCTTTGAAAAAACGGTTGATTGCCAATCTAAGCACAATTCATATAAATGAGTATGAAATACTTTGTGACTTAAGGAAGCTATCAAAAAATGATGGAAAGGCTGGGGATATAGATTGGTTAATCCTACCACCACAAAAAAATAAGATTAAAGAAACTAAAATGATGGAGAATTATGTAAAGCATAGAAAGCCATCTTCAAGTGGCTTTTACTGATCAAATTGAGAGCAAGGCATCAACCTAAATTAAGTATTAGTAAAATAATCCATAAGTCTATAATTATATAAAGAAATGGAAAGACTCCTAAAATGTCAAGGAAGAGAGAGCTGTGTAGAATTGCCAGGCAAAATAAATGTAGAATGAATGAGGGAATTAGAAAATGACAGTTTACCCACAATGTTAATTGCTTTGAGGAAAAATCACCAATGCAGGCTGAATCTAGGAGATCAATGTTTGATGAGAAACAGGCGATTTATACGCATATCTCCGCAAATAGCTTATTGATTTCAAAGGGAAAATAATAACTTGACAATGAAGAAATTTGGCAAAACCCCCCAAGTTATCAAATTTAACAGCACAAGGAACAGGAGAAACTGAAATCATGTACTTCCTGATATGATGCATTGCAAAAAAAAAAATGTCTGATGAAATGTTGATCTTCTGAAAAATTATGAACCCCCAAACACATGTCAAAAATATTCAATAAATAATTGGCCTAATGTCAATGTCATAAAACACAAAAGTCTTAAAACCTTTTTTAAGTTGAAGTAGAATTAAAAAGATGTTACGATTGAAAACAATCTAGAATTCCAGATCAGGTTCTAAGCAGAGAACAAAAATAACCATAGATGACATTAGCAGGATAGTGAGCAAAATTTCAAGTGAGCCGTGGGTTACATAACAACCTTGCAAAATATTAAATTTCCTGATTTAGACTATTGGTTCAGAAAGAAATTTTTCTTTACTCTTAGGAATAAAAGTAAATATTTACGGTTAGAAGTGCATGCTTTGATGCTGCAACTAATTATTTGTGTACTCTCAAATGATAAGCGTGCATGTGTGTATGTGTGTCCATAGAAAAATAGAGAACAGGAGAGGATGAGAGAAAAAAGAACAAAGAAAGAAAATAAGAGAGTGAGCAAGAGTGAGCAAATGCTAAAATGAAAAGGACAAATGTTAACAAATGATAAGGACAAGCAAAGATGATGTATAAATTATTTGTACTCTATTATTCTTGTAATTTTTCTCTAAGTTTAAAGTTATACTGAAATAAAAATTTCCCCCACTAAATATGTTAACAACAACTTAGAATTTTCAAGTCTTACAGGCTAAACACATTGCAAGCTTAAAAGAATAAATTCTGCCTTTATAACTTAATTATTATAGGAAAATAACCTTTCTCTGCACATTTAAACTACTATAATCATAAGCTTATGTGTCGGCATACAATGTAAGCATGTTACCAAAATAGAATTCATTTTTACTCATATACTGCAAGAGTATAAAATTCCAATTCACAATATACAAAGTCATTACACAGACTTATTTTGCTTCCAAAATATTTTTTTTCTAAAATTTAAGTGCCCACAGTAAATTTTATGTACTCAATAATTTTGAAATGTAAATATATTTTATGCTAAGCTGACAATGAATTGTTGAAAATTGTTCATTAGACATTGCATCATTTGGAAATGGAAGATTTTGAGAATTATGGAATACAAATGTAATGATATACTTCGAAATATAACAGATATATTAATCACTTTATTGAAAATGAAATATGAAATATATTGAAATGTATCTTATTATAAATAACACTAAAGAAAGATTTTGAATACCTTAGAAGATGGAAAGATCTCCCATGTTCTTGGATAGGCAGAAGTAATATTGTCATAATGGCTGCACTACCAAAAAGAAACAATCAAGATCATGAAGACAGAGCCTACAAAAATGGGAGAAAATCTTAACAAACTGCACTTCAGATAGAGCATTTTTATATATGGTATAGTTATATAAAAACTATTTTTATACATTTTATAATTATATCTTTATATTATGTCTTTAGTTCGGCTATTATCTTTTTAATTATGTACTTAGGCTTTTTTTAAGATAACCAATATGAAAAGGTTTTTAAATTTTACATATATATATATGTTATTTATTTGGTGAATTTCTATTCTTTTAATGACTGAGCTCATTGCAATGAACTTTACTATTAGTCCCTCTTCATAGTGCCCCAGAGATTTTGATATGTTTGTTGATATTCTCATTCTCTAATTAGTCAATATTCTTTCATATTTTTCTATTTTATCCCTGATTTTCTCAGCTATTCATTGGTCATTCAATAGCATATATTTCATTGCCAGGTATTAGAGTAGCTTGTATTTTTTATTTTATCATTGATTTCTAATTTCATTCTGTTATAATACGATAGAATGTGGATTATCTCTATTTTTTGTATTTGCTAAGAGTTGCTTTGTGGCATAATGTATGGTGTATTTTATAGAAGGATTCAGGTGCTGCTGAGAAGAAAGCATATTGAGTCATTGATGGATGAAATATTCTATATATTATCTCTATAGTCTAAATTTTTAATTGCATTTTTATTCTATAGCTTCTTTATTTTGCTTTGTTTTGAAAATCTATTGATGGGTGAGAAAGGTGTGTTGATATTATCTAGTATTATTGTGTTGTGATATATTTGATTCTTGAAATTGAAAAGATTTGTTCAACGTATGTAGATGCTTCATATTTTGGGACATAAATATTTAGAATTTTTATATCTTGTTGATATATAATTTCCTTAAGAAGGAAGAAATTACCTTCTTTATCCTTTCTGATTAACTTTGACTTCAAGTCCACTTTATCTGATATGAGACTAGAAACCCCTGCTTGTTTATGAGATCCATATGTATGAATGATATGTAATTTCCCATCCATTTACTTCAGCTTGTGGATGTTTTTGCCTATGAGGTGAGTCACGTGGAAACAGCATATTGTTGGGTTTTGTTTTTTAATCCAATCTGTCAGTCTATGTCTTTTGATTGATGAGTTTAAGCCATGTACATTCAATGTTATTATTGAGAAATGGTTTTTGTTCCCTGTCATTTTGTATTATTTCTGGTGTTTAATTTGAATTGGTTTCTTTTTTGATTGACTTTTCTTCTAGTGTAGTTTCTTCCTTGCTGGTTTTCAGTTGTATTTTTGATTCCTTCTTTATGAAATATCTTGTTCAGTATGTTTTATAGTGCAGGCTATTTAGTTGTAAATTTTTTTAAATTTTGTTTATCATGGAAGGTTTTTATTACTTTGTGAATTCTTTAGCTTAATTTTTCTGGGTATTATTCTTGGCTGGCATCTATTTTCTTTCAGGGCTTGGTGTATATTATTCTAAGACTTTCTACTTTTGAGGGTCTGGGTGGAGAAACCAGCTGAGACCTGGATTAATTTCCCTCTAATTGTGACCTGTCATTTTTTCTCTGGAAGTCTTTAAAATTCTATCCTTGTTCTTTATGTTAGGCATTTTCATAATAATGTTCTGTGGTGTGGTCCTGTTGTAATTTTGTATATTTGGGGTCCTGTAAGTCTCCTGTATTTGATTTTTCATTTCATTTTTTGGGATTTTGAAAATTTTTCTGATGTTTCATTGAAAAAAAATTTACATTCCTTTGGTTTGTATCTCTGAGCCTACATCTAGCCTAATAAACCTTAAATTTGGTCTTTTCATGCTATCCCATATATCTTGGAAGTTCTGTTGGTCTCTTAACATCTTTTCTCCATGGTCAAATTGTAATGATTAATTTGAATTGTCAACTTGATTGGATTAAGAGATGCTGAGGACTGAGATGCTATTAGTGTGTCAATGAGGGTGTGTCTAGGAACGATTGGCATGTGGGATAGCAAAATGAAATGGAGACACTCCCTAAGCATGAACAGCACTGTCCAATAGGATTATGGCTTGAATAAAATGAAAGTTGAAAGAACAAGGAAGCTGCAGCAGATGTAAGCTCAATTCTTCTTGAATGGGTTCTTGATTGTTACTTTGATTGTCTGAGGATATCTGACTCTCGATTCTTCAGTCTTTCAAAGTGGACTCTCCCAGTGATTCTCCAGAAGCTTTCAGTCTTGGACTAGGGTAGCATCATTGATGCTTCTTGTTCTGGGTCTTTAGCCTCTTGATCTGCTCAGCTACTGGTTCTTCCAGCTCCCCAGCTTCAGACTACTATTGTGGACTGTCCAACTTCTGGTCATGTAAGCCAACCTGATAAATCTCCTTTTTATAATTATGCTTCCTGTTGATTCTATTCCTCTAGACAACTCTGATTAATACAGTCAAGCATAATTTTAATACTACATATTTTGTCTCCATTGCCTGAAACTCTGTGTTCCAACAGTTCTAGCCTATTGGTGATGCTTTTCATTGAATTTTTAATTTTGTTTATTGATTCATTTATTTCAGTCATTTCTTCTTCATTTATTTCAGAATTTCTCTTTATTGAAGAGAAATTCATCTTCCACTTCCTGTATTTTAACTCTGATTTTACTCCTTATATCATCCTTTATCTCACTGATCACTTTTACTATGTGTATTCTAAATTTTTTCTCTGATACTTCTTCCACTATGACTTGAGGAATTCTATTATTGAAATATCTTGGTTTGTTTAAGGTGATTTGTTCTCTGGTTTTTCATGTTGTTTATAGGTATACTCATCTAACAGTATAGATCGAAGCCAGGAGAATTTCTACCCTGTGGAATTATAGCATCCCTGAAGGTTTCCCCTACCTCACCATTTAAGGGTAGACAAATATTAACAATCATTAAAACAAACATTTCCTGCTATGATGCCTACAGTGTTAATTATCACAATAAACAGAAATTAAGGGAAACTGGTAAGTGAGAAAAAAAAATATATATATATATATGAAAATAAAATATATAACAAAAATAATAAAATTTAAAATATAATATAATATATAATATAATATAAAATAAAAGAATACAACACAAAACTGAAGTATATTATTCAAACATCCTAGAGCTCAAAATGACTAATCCATGAAAAATAACTGGCTGAAAAAATGCTAGAAATGATTAAAAAAAACCAAATATGAACATGTATAAATGTTCACGAACCACTAAGGTCACAATTAAACAGAGAAAAGAAAAGAATTGATGAAAAGTTAAAGAATATTTTTTCCTGGTGTCTCAACTTCCCTACTCATCAGTTTTATGTGGGGTTGTCTGGTGTGTGATGCTTGATTCACCTTCAGGGTGGGATTGCTGGAAAGAGGTAATCCTGTAGGTGAAACTCCAGAAGGTGGGGTTGGGGTTGAAGCTTAAGTAGGCTCCAGGCTCTTCACTGAATGCCAGATGGTCTGGAAATTTTAAATCCGTGCACCTCCAGGGCCCAGCAATTGCTGGTCCACCCTGGAATACTATATATCAGGGATATCCTCTGTATTCTACTCATGTAGTGGAGGAGCCAATTCTTAGTACATTTTGTTACTTGTGAACCTCATTTTTCCTGGTCTTGGGTTCAATATCCAAATGAAATCTCTCCTACCATCCCCCTTCAAATTCCTGGCCAGGCATGTCTCTCCCAGCCTGTCCAGCAAACAGCCTAGGTGGAGGGGAAAGGGGATAGCAGCCAGGTGCATTTCCATAACTAGTAGTATCCTGTGTGAACCTCTCTCCACATTTGATTTTCTCCTGGTAGCTTAGGCACATTCTATGTCATGCAGTGTGGGTTTGCCAGGCCTGTGTTTCAGGCCAAACTTCCAGGAATCTGATACCCCAGCTGCTGCCCCTGCACCTTGGCTGAAAATTGATTTCTCCTCTGTCTCCACATGCAGCTGGAAGAGATGTGGTCTCTTTCCTGAAAAAGGATATTGTGTAGCATGCCTTTCAATTTACTTGGGCAGTTTCGTTGATCTCTAAACTCTCCATACCCAGACATGCCTGAGGCCTCCTAAAAATTCAGGTTCCTTAATCCTCTTACTTCTCCACTTGACTCATTGGAAACTCTGATTGGTGCCTTGACCATGGCAACAGCTATGGCTCTGGGGAGTTCTTCCTTATTTTCTTATATTCAACCTGCTGAGTCCCTTAAGTTTAGTTTAAATTAATTTATAATCATGACTTTTGCTCAATTATTCATGTTATTAATGCCAGTGACTTTCTTTAAATCTTTATTTGGATGGGATATAGTATTAACTTTTGGTATCTAAATGATTTATATATGAAAATTCATCAACTATATGTCTAGAAATAATCAAGAGGCCCACATACACCATAAGGAGGCATTGAGTTCAATGAATTTAAAGAGCCAAATATAATTTATATCCTTCTCATTTAAATTTCTACTGTAAACAAATAAACATCCTAATTTTTTTAAGATTCAGTTCACCTTCCCCAGTGTTTTTTAAAATAGATATTATACAATATGTTAAATATATTTACATATTAACTAGCTTTATCTATTTAGCATATATAATGATGAGAAATTTCTCAATGTATTTGCTTTCACATTTTAAATACATTCTGCATTTTAAGTAGGTTTCAATGTGTTATGTATGCCTACAGCTCTGTTTAAGTTACATGCCTTTCCTTCATACTTTTAAATTACTTTTATAGCAGTTACACTCTGCTTTGACAGCTGTTTGCTTATAAAACATATTAAGAAAATACCTTTTTTCCTTAATTTTTACTGTCTCTTTGGCTTTGAATTACATTTCAGACAACACATAATGCATGCAATTGCATGCTTTTTAGTAAATTGACACAGTTGTATAACCATCCACAGAATTCACCCTAAATATTTCCATCACTATGAAGAGGTCCTATGTGTCCCTTGCAATTGGTAGCCTTTCCACCTCTGTCCTATCCTGCCTTCTCACTCTCTGCATTCCTACCTCAACACTAAAAGTCATCTTCCCAAATACTGAAAATCATACGCTATATAATTATTTGAGTCAGACTTCTTTCATCTAATCCTTTTGAAGATTATCTATGTCCTACCTTGTCCCAGGAGTTTATTTCATTTTAGTGCTGAATAGTGTTCAACTGAATGGAGAATCTTGTTGTTTGTTTGTTTTTCTATGTAAAAGTTGGTGGACCTTTTAATGTTTTCCCTTTTTGATTACTTGAATATTCTTTCTACAAAAACCCAAGTGTAAGTCTTTGTGTTGATAGATGTTTCCATTACTTAGGAGTTAGAGACCTACTCATGGAATTATTGGAATGTAAATAATATTTACATTACATATATTTCACAACTTTTAAAAACTGCTAAGCTATTTTCCAAGTGGCAGTACCAGTTGACGTTTCCATCAGTAATGTGCAATATCTTTATTTACTCACATCATTGCCAAATTTGTTATTGTTCTTTTCAATACTATTAGTATAGCCACCTCAGGGATTGTAAAGTGATACTTCAGTGTGTTTTTAATTTTCATTTTCCTCATAAATAATGAATATCTTCTCATGTTTATTTATATGTATCTTTTTTGTGGAAATACTACTTAAATATTTTGCTTTTGAAAAAATGGCTATGTTGTTACGATTTATTTCTCAGAGTTTGCTTTATGTTCTGTATACAAGTCTTTTATCAGAAATCTATTTTTCAAATATTTTCTCTGAAAATCTGTATTTTTCATCTTTTTAAAAACATATTTTGAAGGTCAAATATTTTTAAATTTTTATGTTTAGTTCATTTTTTTCTTTTTTGTTATGCTTTTTATTAGCTTAACCTAGGTCTTAACAGGTATATTTTTTCTGAATTTTATAATTTTACCATATACCAATTATTCAGTGAGATTTGGGGGTTTTGTTTTGGTTTGGTAAACACAGGTAGTCTGAAATACAGTCTTTGTGAATGTGGGTGTCTAGTTGTTCCTGTACTGTTTGTTAAAGGGACTATCCTTTTCCACTGAATTATTTTTGTTTGTGTTGGAAATAAATTGAACATGAACATAAATTTTAATGGATGATTCTATTCCATAAATCCAAATATTTATGCTTATGTTAGTATAACACTGTCTTGATTAGTATCACTTCATGATAAAAGAAGAAAGTGTAAATCTTCCTGTTCTCATCTTTAACTGTTGTAGCTGTCTTGGATCCTTTGCATTTCCATAAATGTTAATATTGGTATGCCCATTTCTGCAAAATGGAGTTTTTAAGAGATAGTCATTCTTAACAATACTAAGTATCTTCAAATACATGAATGTGAAATACCCCTTGATTTATTTATATTTTTCTTAATTTCTTTCAACAACATCTCTAATCTTCAGTGTACTAGCCTGGCACTTTTTGTTGAATTTACGCCTATGTATTTTACTCTTGATGCCAAGGTAAAATCCCTAGTGATTTTTGGACATTCTTCTTGTGTCCTGGGAGCTTGCTGAGTTTGTTTATTAGATCTGTAAAAGGTGGTATGGATTTTTCAGGTCTTTCTGCATATACAGTCACACCACCTGTGAGTAAGGACAAGTTTAATTTTTCCTTTATAGTCTAGATACCTTTGTTTTCTTTATCTTCCCTTATTATGGTAGTAAAATTGTCAGTTCATTGTTGAATAGGAACAGTGAGAGCAACTTTTCCTTGCCCTTAATTTTATGGGAATAGCTTTCAGACTTTCATCATCACCAGTAAGTACAGTGTCAGCTGTAGATTTTCATAGCCACCAATTAAAATGGTGAGAGATTTCCTTTATGTTCTTAGTTTGATGGAAGTTTTTTGTGTTGGATATTGTTAAATGATGATAATATAGTGTTTGTCCTTTATGTTCTTAATACTGTATGTTAGTTAATGTTCTGATATTAAACCAGTCTTGGATTCAGGTGTAAATTCTCCTTGGATAAGGTACAACATTCTTATCATGTGTTGCTGGATTTGATTTGCTTATATTTTGTTAGCAGATTTTATAACTATATGCATGACTAATATAGAGCCCAATTTTTTTCTTGTGATATTTTTGGATTTTATATTATCAGCATCATAAAATCCGTTGATAAGTGGTTTCTCCATCTCTATTTTGAAGGGCATTTTGTGAAGTACAGCTATTACTTCTTCTTTAAAGATTAGATAGAATGGTTTCTCATTCCTCTCAAATGTTGATGTTCCAAAGAATAGGCTCCAATTCTGTTCTAATATTGTTTTTCATATACTTTCTTCCAATAATCTAGCTATACCTATACTGCAAACTTCCATTATAACCTGAGGATTTCCAAATCTGGATCTGCCTCTTGAATTTTATATTTCTCCTTCCATCTTCCTACTGATTACTTAGTCCTAATTGTTCACTGGCATTTCAAATACCCAAATTATACTCTCTGTGCTGTTGACATAAAAGCCACCTAGCTGCTCCCAGAATCATGGACTTTTCCACATATTGTACCGCCACATATTCAATTATTATCAAATTTTGCAGATACAACCTCCAACATATCTCCTGAACTTTTTCAACTTTTATCTTCTGACATTGTCATTGTCACAATTTCTTGCTTTAAAGTATTCACTCAACAGTATTTTTTGCCCCTGCTTTTCATGTAATTCCAATTAAGTTTTATAAGCAGGAGGCATCATTTGGACTATTAGAGATAGTTACCAAAAATCCTCTAATTAATGGTGAAATCTTTGATACAATACCTGTATTAATACTGTCTGTATCCCCCAGAGTAACCATCTCTGACAGTTGGGTCGTTGTTAAGAATATTAACAGATACCCTACTGGTATATATTTTTCTGAATCTTGATAATGTAAAAGCTTTGTAGAAAATTCATACTTTCATTTCCCATTCAAAAATGCATCCTGTCCTTAATTATGTCCTAGAAGGGGGTTTTAAATTTCTATGCTCTTCATATAAAGACTTATATCCATAAGGAAAGTTATCATGTATATATTAATGGCAGAAACATAAGCAATATATAGCCTTTCCTATAATGATTTCTTTAATTTGCTCATTTGAAAGACAGCCTATACCATTTCCCTAAAATATAATTTCCAAAAAGGAATAGTTTAAAAAGAAAAAAATTTTAAAGCTAAGTATAAATATAGAGAGATGAAAAAGTCAGGAAAAGAAAAAATATGAAGAATAGAAAAAATAAATCTTTATATCCATAACCCTCAGAAAGTTAAATACAACATATGTATTTGCTTGGTGAATGGATATTGTAGTTAAAAAGCAATTACAATAACACTTTTTAGTCATCTGCATGTACAATTCCAATTGTGCTGAGATGCTCACAATTATATATTTAAAGTAACTGCTGTTAATAAAAGTGCCGGCTTAAAATAAAAATCAGTCACATTATAAATGAAACAACAGTTAATACCAATTACCAGTTGTCAAGGTAATGGCTGAATACTAAAAGGCAGGTATTTTGCTCCTTTGGCTTATTCAATCTGCTTCCTAAATAGGGCACAAGGTATAAAGTTAAACATCTATGAGATTACAGATCTAGGGTCAGATATTTTTCCCTTGGCATTTACACACTATCATTAAAGTTATACTGCAACACTATTAATTATGTCTGATTACCTCCTTGTCTATATTTGAAAGCAAATAATTGCAGAGCATTTATATCCTGAAGCCTTCCTTTATTGCTAGTTAGAAAAATATTCTTTCCAATATTTTGAGAGTTCTTCAATTTTTAAAAGAAGTCACTTTATTTAAAATTAAAAAGGATGTTCAATGTAGCCATTTCCCTTTTACATAAATCATATACAAAATTTAAAAATCAAAACAAAGTCTATACATGAGACCTTAAAACAATCACTCTGGGGTAATTTTTTAATATTTTATGATTTTTTTTACTTTAAAGATTTGTTTATAAGAAAATAAATTATGCAACCTAGTTTTTTTGTATGATGTAAATCCTTTCATATAGTTTTAAATTTTAATTGTATAAATAATGCATACTTTGTAGCACTGGTATGACAAAAATAAATATTTCAGTTCTAATTTCCTCAAATTTACTTATATTGAATGTATTTTATATGTTGCCTTTTAAAATCCTACTTACTAAAAATCTTACTAAAATCTAACTAAAAGTCTTTAGTAGGTGGCAAATAGCTTCATTCATTATTCTCATTGTGTCACTGTGATTGCTATGATTAATTACAGAATAATTAACATAGCCACAAAATTTGTATGGTAAGAATATTAGAAACTACCTAGACTATGGTTTTTAAAGCATGGTCCAAAACAAGTAGCATCAGTATCACCTTAGAACACAGTAGGAAATACCAATTCCCAAACCCCAAGCAGACATATGGAAACAGAAATATCATGGGTGGAGCCTAGCAGTCTGTTTGAAATGGTCCTAGTAGTTATGTAAATGAGTACAAAGTTTGAGAACCACAAGTCTAGGCCATTTGTAGAATGGTAGGTATTCATAGCTAAATTATACCTTTAGCATTAGAGGGGAAATAAGCTAGTAGCAATTGCTAAGATAACATTAAAGTTTAAGATTAAATCTCATCAAAATTTTCTGGTATCCAATTTTCCACTCTTATAATGGTAATAGTAAGTCTCTTCAAAGTTCTTTTTTAGCAAAATTGCATGTCTGCAACTTTATTTTCATTCTTAGTATTTCATTTGTATTGCATGTGGACAAGAGGGCCACTGGTTTGGTGGTAAGCAAAATACTAGTCGATGTAAAACACCTTTATTCCTAAAGTAGAAAACTTACCCACAAGATTAAGGAAACTTCTCTAAGACCACTAATTACCTATCTGGTAGTCACAAAAACCCAAATATCTCTACCTCGGAATCCAGTGCTATTTTAGTGTAGTATATTGTGTCTCTCAGATAACAGGGCTGAGTTTAAAGTTACATAGTTTTACAGGGACTAGAAAAAAATGTCAGGGTCTGTGGGAAACAGAAGTAACAGTATATAAAAGACAGAAGAGATTTGATCAGAAAAAAGGATAAAAGGGGTTAGCTAGTCCTCATGGATCAAACAAGTCTATGCCAAAGAATTGCATCACCAGAAATGTTCCAACTTCACCTGCACTTAGTATTTTGCCTCCTTTTAGACTCAAATGCACACACACACACACACACACACACACACACACAGATGTTATTGGTAAGTGATAAAAATAAAATAAAATAGATTTCAATTGCAATCAACTCATTTTTTTGGCAAGACATCACAAAATCTTCATACTTATAAACTTATTACTGATTAGGAGAGATTATAAATGGGTATAATTACTTCATGCTTAGCAAGATGATGCTATATTTAAAAAGCTATTATTCAGTACATAGTACCAAGTAATCTCCTATACTAATATGATAGATGTATTCAAAACCAAAGCAGCAGAAAGGCTCAAATTTAATTGAGAGGGGAACAAATACATATTGCAGAAAAACAGTTTCTTGAACTATTATCCATATTCTTTATGGCTTTATATAGTTTTTATTTTCAAACACACACACACACACACACACACACACACACACATATTTCCATTCAGTGTCTCTACTAAAGTAAAACCAATAATGAAATCAAACACCTAAAACACATTCTCCCCTAACGTCACCAAGAAACCCTTCCATAAGAATGGAATAGATGACTGCCTATATAATCTGAATAGAAGAATTCTGGACATGTTAACTCTGAAGATCATTTCTATGTGTTTGGCATGTCTCTTCAATACAATCCCATAAAAATTTTGGATTGCCCCGACCTTAACCTATCACCATAGGAAAGTTACTAAACATGTTTTCTTTTCTTTTCTTTTCTTTTCTTTTCTTCTCCTCTTCCAACATATCCAAGGGCAACTCAAGAGCACATGTTTCTAAATTTAGAAAAGGTAGATAAGTTCACATAAGAAATACCAATGCTACCAAGCATGCCCTGGCCTTGCCTTCAACAGCCTTCTTGAGTGTTATGGAGTTTATTATTGACAAGAAGCCTTATGGGGCTTCAGTCCTACAAATCAGGACCTGTCTTTTCAGTCCACAGAAAGTACTGTCATCCAGGTCACCAACTACCTTCACCTAAATCAAATGGCTAGACTTGGATCTTTGTAGGTCTACTTACAGCATTTAAGGGGAAAAATAAACCTCATAATTTACTTGCATCACTTTGCTTGCTTTTCAGGGAAATGCTTCAAGCAACCTGCTTTTATTCCCACTCACCTAGGACTCGTTTCTTGTTGCCCAGCCCTCTTAAGGCTGTTCATCTCAAGTCAGTCCTTGGTTGACTCCTCTGTACTTGTGCTTTTTGTGAGCTCCTCAAGTCTTGCAGCTTTTAACAAAGTCTGCCTACTCAGAAGCCTGTCTTGCCCTCACACCAGAATTACAGTCTAGAAAACACACTGCCTATGTTTCATCTCTATGTTAAGCTCTACCAGGATCTAACTTAACATGTTTAAAAAAATGCACCTCACTTTCCTCCCCAAATCAGCTCCCTCAACTTTTCTCATATCAACTGTGAGAAGTTCAATCTTTTCAGATTCTCAAGCCAAAATCTAGGCAGGTATCTTGGACCCCCTTGGCTCTACATCCCACCTGTATCTGGTGATGAAGTTGACTCTAGCTTTTAGCCTCCTAACTACTCTACCTGCTTGTTTTTCCCATACTCCACTTGGTCTCTTACCAACCCAATGGTGAAAGTCATATAATTAAAACATAACACAGATCAAGTCACTCTGGCCAACTCCTTCTGATCTCTCCTAGGACAATAGCCAAAGCTTTTGTTCTCACTTGCAAGTCCCAAGCTGGATTAGCTCTTGCCTCATCTCTCTGACCTTCCCCTCACCACTTTGGTACCAGGGATTTAACCCGGGGTACTTAAACACCTAGCCACATCCCCAGCCTTTAAAATAATTTATGAGGCTGAGTTTGAACTCAGATCCTCCTGCCTCAGCCTCCCAAGTCACCAGGATTATAGGTGTGTGCCACTATGCCCGATTACCTCTCTGATCTTAATGACTGCTACTTTGTCCTTTCTCCTTCAAGTACAAATACACTAGCTTCAACTATTTTCTTGAACATGCCTGAAACACTCTATATTTGAGGACTTTGGTCATACTCTTTCCTAACCATAAATCATACTTCCCCCCAAATCTATGGCATGCTCCCTCACCTCATCTCCTATAAGACTTTGCCTAAAAGTCCTTTTCCCAGTGAACCTTCCTTCCCACCATGTACTCATTGAACCTACCAAGGCCCAGGTGAGCTTTCCTGGTTGGACATGCTCCACATGTACTGTTTCACAGAAAGCCTGGGAAAAAAATGCTATCCATGACTCTGGAGACAGGACCATTAGAGGCTCCACTTTGGGGTCCTTCCTGCACTCTGCACTGTGTACTTTTCCCTTGACTGACTTCCATCAGCATCTTCAGCTATAATAAACTGAAACTGTGAGTATAAAACCCTTCAGTGAGTACTATGAGCCCTTCTAATGAACTCTCTGTGCAGGTCATCTAACTTCAAAATGATAGATTAAAAAGGGATTAAAGAAACATAAATGAGAAACCTGACAATCAACTGCTAAGGTTCCCAAATTTAGAAAGTAAAAATAAAGGATGCCTTGTTTATTTTAATTCTAGATAAAAAAGAATTTTACATAAGCATATCTCAAAAAATTTCAATTTAGTGCCACAAACTTTTATTTATAATTCTGCACGCAGCATACTTATCCTTAAAAAAATAGATTTGTATCTAAATTTTAAATGTAAGTGAGTTTCCTACATTGTACATAGCAATTCTAACTACTTCACATCCTTCCTAAGAAAATTCAAGAACAAGCCAGAAACAGGCATTTTAACTGCCTGCCAAGTGAATGCCCAAAGTTTTAAGGAGATATTCAGCAACATCATAAATGCAATGACAGTATCTAATGAAAAGAAGTCATGTCCAAAAATCAGTGGAAAAACACAAAAACATCAAATTTCATTTATACATTGGATAAAATTCATTGAATTGAAACAGACTAAGAAGTAGTAGAAATACTACAATCAGCAAACAAATTCCTTAAACAGCTATAACAAAAATACTCCAGGATTTGATAGTAATAATGAATCTAAGGAGAAAAATATAGGGAAAAGTTATAAAAACTCACACATACACAAACATAATAATGAGTAGAACTTGAAAATTTCAGTGTGAAATGAAAAATATATGGGTTGAGGTTAAAAGCAAATGAAACACCACAGAAGGAAAAAAATCAGTGACATTGAAAATACAATGACTTCAACTATACAAATTTAATACACAAAGTATTAAAGGCAGCTACAGAAAAAGCTTGAGTAGTTTATGGGTCAACATTACGCTGACTAAAGGACATGCAAGTGAGGTTTCAGAAAGAAGAGAAAGAAGATGAGGACCAGTAAAAAAATATTTGAAGAAAAGTGGCCCAAAACTTTCCAAATTAGATGAACACTATAAGCTCACATATCCAAAACTCAATATACCCCCAAGAAAAAATAAACAAGGAAAACAGGATTCCAAAATGAAATTATTGCAGATCAGTGATAGTATATGATATAAAAACATATTGCTATATCTATATAATATTTACTATATCTATATCTATATCTATATATCTATATCTATATATCTATATCTATATCTATATCTATATCTATATCTATATCTATATCTATATCTATATCTATATCTATATATCAGTACAATGGTATTGAATAAAGATTGAAAATCTGAAAGTCTATATTTCTCAAGAAAATAAAAGAAAAACTACATATATCAAACAATATTTTCTAATTAAATCATATCATGGCTCAATATGTTGTTCTTCATTTTTTGTCTTTTTTCTACTTATTTTCGAACATTTAGTGTTCAACACAACAAGACTGTCATTTTCAATTTGGGAATTTAGTCTATAAGAATTGCAAATCATTAACTGGTAATAGTGAAAATGTTATGCACCTAAAGGAATAAGAGTTACAATCACAAACCCAATCTTGGTAAGGTCAGGATTCAGAGAAATTCAGGAACAACATCAACACATTTGCATGAATAGTGTGCTACATTTATCAAGATTGTTTACTTATTTTATTGATGACCCCATTTAATTTCAATGAAATTAGTTAATACAGATTGCTTAATGCATTTCCCACATTTTATCCAGAGTTCTGAATGTAACCTGATTAAGAGGGTCATTTTCTAATGTTAAAAGTCTATATTTTAACAGATATGATGGTGAGGGGGAAAGATTAAATGGATGTTTAAGTCATGAAAACCCATGTGTCTATGTATTTCCCAGAAGCACAGGCAAAACAAGATGCAAATTAATAAGCAAAAATCAATTTCTGTTAACCAATTAGAGCTCAAAGTGGCAAATAGATTATATTCACACGGAGACTTTGTTTTAAATTTGATTTCTTTCTTCAAGCAAAGCTGAATTCAAAATATACAAAAAGCCTCTTTTAGTTCTTAAAGATGGTTTTCTTGTCTTTTTAAATAGTTATAATGATTTTAAACCTTTTTTCTTTCTCTTTACAACTACACAGAATAATCAAGAAAGGTCAAGGTCAACCTCCTGTATTCAGCTGGCCTCATACTTTCATCAGTGTAGTTTTGATAATGATGCCTCGTACCTTAAAATATTATTACATTGTGGGCCCAGTGAAAAAAAATATGTGAACATTTTTTGTACTTAATAATGCTCAGTATAAATAGATGTCAGCAGAGGTGGTAATAAAAACTAAATTACAATCTAGGAGCTTTATATTTTAAATAGGCTCTACAATAGACAACAGATTAAATAAATTAATTAAGCTATATGATTATTTAAATAAGGCTAAAGAACCTACAATAAATCTGCTGGGTAGGTGCACAGTGCCACATTGTAAAAATTTAGATAACTAAACATGTTGTATCACTTAGACAAAGATAAGCAGCCAATAAGTGGCTGTAGAATGGTATAAGCCTCAGTGACAGGGCTGTGATGAATAATACCCTTGTTATTCAGCACTTCATAGACTGGCTGGGATGCTCAGGGGAAGTGGTAAATGACATGAGTTAAGCCTCCAGTTCTTTGTTCTCCATTTCAGTAGGTCTTAGCTTGAGAACTGCAGCAATTTCATGAAAACATAGCCAATTTCAAGGCCTTGCTCTCAGTTCATAACAACACAGCCATTCTTCACTCAGCCCAGAACAAAATTGCCATTGGCTCAATCTCCACTTCTCAGTGCCATAAAATAACTTCTGCATTAGCTTGCTATGGCCAAGCACATGCTGAGAAGAATGTGAAGAGAGATCCAACAATGGGAAAATAGTTGGGAAACAAAAAGGAGATCCTCTTGAATTGAATTACAAGTTACTACTTCTTCACAATTATTCGAGGGAATTAAATTAATCCTTTCAAGCCATGGTTCTCAAATTTTTGGTCCATTGAAATCATTTGAATTGGTGGATAACGATCACTAGGCTCTTTTCCCCAGAAATTCTGATCCAGTAGATCTGAGATCAGTAGGAATGATGGTGGAATGAGAAGGTCATCATTACCCTACGTACATGTATGATTGCACAAATGGTTTGACTCTACATTGTGTACAACCAGAGAAATGAAAAGTTGTGCTCTGCTCTGCTGTGTACAATGAATCTAAGTGCATTATTCTGTCATGTATAACTAATTGTAACAAATAAAAATAAAATTTTAAAAAATATTCAATGGAAGAAGCTCACTATAATGGTTAAGCTAATCAATTACAGATAAACTACACAACTCGTATTCCTGTTGTATCATTAACAAATCTCTCAACCTTGAGCAATTTCTTGGTTCTTGGCTTCTTTGTTCTTGAGCAAAGTGGAAAAAATAATAATATCCATCTGGCTGGTTTGCTTCAGAACTGGCAGAATTTATTTCTGTATCTGTCATATTATACACTATTAATCCTTCACTTACACACACACACACACACACACACACACGTAAATCATATGTTACATCGTAAGTTGTCAGACAGTATGTTCCTCAACCATTCAAAATGGGTAGTGAATCTAATATGATAAAAAAGCCTGATAAATATTTATAAAATTACATGTGTCTTTCAAAGTGAATTTTTTTAAACATTTGCAATGTATTTCCTACCAACTTTGAAAATCAATTTAAAATTACAATCCAAACAAACTAACATATATTTGCATTACATTTTTGTATGTGTTTAAAACACTGGAAAAATAGTTTCTACAGCTGAAAATTAGAAATATTTCTGGAGTCATGGAGATTGCCTGTGCAACAAAGAATGCCCTTAGGGATCTACAATAACTAGCTTCCATTTCTCAGAAGAAGCCAATTGAATTATTTCATGATTCAAATGAATGTGAAGACTGGCCCCAGAGCCTAAACTTTTCATATGCTTCCTCTGGTTACTTAAACCAGACTGGAACTCTCTTGTTCTGGATTTACATGATAAACATAAACTGAGAATACAATGAATTTAGTTTTTAATTATTATAACAAATATTAGTTAGCTCTAATAGGATAGTCACTTTACCAGCTGAGCATGTGAAGAAAACTAAGTCATAGTTTTTGTTCATTAGAAGCTGATGATTTAGTGACTTTTTTCGGGTGAAATGCTAGATGACTCCAATGGCAATTCTAACATAACACAGAAATGCTTGCAAAGACCTGGAGCTTAGCATAGGATCTCAGAGAGAATGTTGGGACTTAAGCCCTGCCCTTTAACTGTATAAACTCTACAGATATTTCACAACTTGAGTAAACTACTTCTGTTATCCCAGGGCCAATTGGAAGTCTGGAGCTGACTCTTGATCAAGAAAAGGGAACTAGTAACTTATAAGATACTATTTAAAGTTCAAAACTTCCCCAGAGTGCCAAACTGGTATAGTTATCAATGGCTTATACCTGGTGTTTTGAGTGAAGCAACCTTAACTGAGTAAGTGATCAGGAGGATAAAGGATACCTCTGGAAACTTCTAGGGAGATTTCCCTAAACCAAGGTTTAACACAGATATCATGGTTCATCTTAGAGGTGAAGGTTGTTCCAGGCAAGTAGGAAAGATTGAGGCACTTTGTCTGGAAAATCTCTGGGGTCTTTTCTGATCTAGCCTTTACTTAGACCTTCCATGCATACATTCTGTGGAATTGTGTGAGCTCTGTCCATGATGAGACCTGATGGAATTTGTGCAGTTTGCACAGTTTACTCTGTCCCAGTTATGGTGAAGGATCTGTTGTGGAATATTAAAAACAAGGAGGAGGTCAGGAGCAATTGTTGACATCAGGACTCTCTGCCCATCCCTGGCATGAAATGGCACAACACTTGGTTTGCAACCATGGTTAGCAGGAAATGCCTATCAGTGGATGCTTGAGAAAACTTCCAGCTTGGAGTGAGAATTAAATAGATTGTAAAAGAAATACAAAAGCAGCAGAAGGTAACTAAGTATACTATGCTTTGTCTTGCTCCTTTCTATTCCAGGAAAACATGATAGTAATGGAAAAACTGGTGGTGACTTCCGGAGGTACAGACATTAAACATGTGATTCAACATGCAATGCCCAAAGGGAGATCAGGAGCTATATTTTAACCAAAATATGGTCCATGTGTGTACGTAAATCATTAAATGTTTGCCCATGTCAGCTGGGGAGGGAATACAGAGGTGACAGAAATACAAGGACATGGAGTGGAGTGGTTAAACTGTTTTGTAGGTTATAAGAAATTCACTTCTGAACCTCTACCAAAATCAGTGTTGTACATGGGAAATCAAAGTGCTCTTTCCCTCGGGTCAAATTCTGTCAAAAGGACAAGCATATTAGTGCTTACTCAGGACCCTTACTGACTTCAGCTTTTGCAAAAAAGTGAACAGAGGAGCAAACTTCAAATCTTTTAAGCCCTTTAAAGGTAAAGGTAAATAACATAAGCCTTGAAAAAGAGAACCTTCAAAATTCACACTTCAATTTTAAATATGTCATTCCTGAGACCTTGGAAGTGTGCAAAATATAAGCAACTTTTATTAACTGGAGTAATTCTCAAGATCCTCCTAACTATGTACTTGTGGTCAAGATATAGTAAATGCTGTGATGTGTCAACCTGCCTAGACTATGACTTTATTTACTATTGTAGGGACAAGATGAGGTGAAGGACACTATAGTGGTGGAGATTGTCTTTGCCGAGATACCAAAAATGGGAGCTCATGGTAGCACGTGATTAGGGTTTGAAAAGAAAGGAAAAAATAAATAGGGAGGGGACTCAGAAAAATATAATTGAATATAAATGTGCAAAAGGTTGATTAAAAATAGCATTTGGCAGGGCATGGTGATGCACGCCTGTAATCCCAGTGACTCAGGAGGCTGAGGCAATAGGATTTCGAGTTCAAAGCCAGCCTCAGCAATTTAGCAAGGCCCTAAGCAACTCAGTGAGACCCTGTCTCGAAATAAAATACAAAAAGGGGGTGGGGGCTGGGGATGTGGCTCAGTGGTCAAGAGCCCCTGAGTTCAATCTCTGGTAATATATATATAATTTTAAAAGAGGAGACAGATGATATATACTTAAATTCTAATGAATCACTGTCCTACCAATTCTCCAAATTGTAGATTTTGTCAAGTTACCCTAGCATTTACAAATTCTTTAAAATATAATTATTGTACAGAAAGGAATTTATAATCCCTCAGGGTCAAAGTCAATTATAATTGTGCAGTACAAAGAAGTGTGACTTTGGGATGAAAGAAGGACCATGGTCACTCAGATTATTTGATTCTGGTGCCCAACATAATGTCATGCAAACCTGATATTGAAAAGTTTACAGGTAATATGATTAAATTGGATAAGCAATTGCACAGGATATCAGGTAAAAGTACAGCAAAAAATCTAGAAATTTATTAACAATAATTGTGTATGGTTGCTTTCTCACTCTGCCAAAATGTATGATTGAAATGAATCTGAGATTCAAATGAAGGACTCTTACCTAAATTGTTGGGAAAAGTTGCCCTGCAAATCTGTTTTTCATTCTCTTTTAATGAAGCATGGCAGATGGGACACTTTAGAATTATGTAAGCTCATTCAACTGGCTAGTTTAAAACAATTTTAAAACGAGACAAGAATGGAATAAGGTTGGATACCTGAACTGCATAAAGAAATTTTGGTTTCAATTAAAGATTTTTAGATACATGTGTATCAATACACTCAAATTACCTGTTTAATGGTCTGTATGAAAAGCTTATGAATCCTGGAGATTCACTGTATATTACAGTAATATTAATAAATAATAACCTAATGCCACAATAGTGCAGAGTATTGTATTAACAGTTTGAGCTGTGCAGCAAATTAAAGGAGACTGTTTTCTGTGACCAATTTGCTTTCTTTTCTATCTCTACTGAAGAAATGCAAAGCCAATTTGCATTCATGTGAGATGGATTAAAAAAATATACACTTACTATGCTGTCTGGCTTATTGATCTACCTGATAAGACAGACTTGATTGAATTTAAATGTACTGATATGCATTAAATTAATGATATAATGTTTATAAACCAGTCTGAACACTGAAACTAAAACTGAATTATAAATGCTTATCATTCATATTATCCCAGAAGATGTCTGATTAACCCAACTAGAGAACAAAGCTCAAAAAAAAAAAAATGATGAGTTTCCTAGTTCTCCCTTGGACAGAGATCCCTCCGACAACTAAAAATAAATTATTATTTTTCTGCAGATACCAAAAGTCAAAGCAAGGGGGCTGGGGATGTGGCTCAAGCGGAGCACGCTCGCCTGGCATGCGTGCGACCCGGGTTCGATCCTCAGCACCACATACCAACAAAGATGTTGTGTCCGCTGAAAACTAAAAAATAAATATTGAAAAAATTCTCTCTCTCTCTTTCTCTCTCTCTCTCTCCTCTCTCACTCTCTCTTAAAAAAAGTCATATCAAGGAGCACAAAAATTGACTAGATTATTTGGTTTCAGGGAAAAACGTACAAGAATCATGTATTAACCTCAATTCACAAAATTACCCAGAAAACCAACTGAAATTGAGTGGGGCTTTAAGCAACAGCAGTTTTCCCCTATTTCATCACTTCAAAGAACCATGCTGTCACTTAATTTTCAAATAAACACTTTGTGATCTACTATCCCTATGCTCACCTTAAGACTCCTCAGGCTGAAGTGATTTTGAAAATATCCCATAAGAACAACCGTACTCAGCCATCCTTACATTTGGCAAAAGCCCATGTCTGACACCTAGCGGTAACTACTGGTATTTTGCACTGGAAACCTATTGCAATTTCAAGGGAAGCACAACTTGAAAACAGTTCTGGGCTTGTTATTGTTGTTTTAGTTGAAATTGTTTATATTGAAGAAGTACATTAATTTATTTTGAGACACTGTCCTGGGACTCCACCTATAAGTGAGATCACATGGTTTTTCTGTGCCTGGCTTATTTCAACTAACATAATGATCCCCAGTTTTATTTGTGTTTCCACTAATGCCAGAGTCTTATTATTTCTTATGACTAGATAATATACCATTTTGTTTTTATACCACATTTTCTTTACTCATTCATTCCTCACAGTTTGTTTTCATGTCTTCCCTCTTCTAAATAGTTCTGCAATAAATACGCAATAATCTCTAATGGTTTCTTGTTCTTCCTGGACCATATAGTAGGGTGTTTGTTTGGTTGTTGTTTGTTTGTTTTGTGGCAGGGATTGAACCCGGGGCACTTAACCACTAAGCCATATCCCCAGCCTCATTAAATTGCTGAGACTGGCTTTGAAGGTGTGATCAATACTCCTGCCTCAGCCTCCTAAATTGCTGGGATTACACACATGCTCTACAGCACCTTGTGGTAGTTCTATTTTTAATGGTTTCAGGAACCTGTATACTGCTTGCCACAAGAGTTGCACCAATTATATTCCTACCAAGAGTGTGTAAGGATTCCCTTTTCTCTACAACACCTATCTTTTATCTTTTGAATACTAGACATTCTAACTGGAGTGAGTTGATACCTCATTTTAATTTTCATTTCCATTTCCCTGACTAATTATGTTTATGTTTTATTTTGAGAAATGTCTATGTATATCTATTGCCAATTTTTTAAAATCAGGGTTTTTTTCCCTATTGAATTTTTATGTATTCTAGATATCAAACCATTGATAGGTATAATTCTCTAATATTTTCCCCATTGTGTTCTTTTTAAAATTTTTTTAGTTGTAGATGTTCTTTTTTAAATTATTTTTGTTGTTTTATTTTATTTTTATGTGGTGGGGAGGATTGAATCCAGTGCTCTAGCAAGAGCTCTACCACTGAGCTACAACTCCCACTGTGTTCTTTCTTCATGCTGTTAATTGTTTCCCTTGCTGTGAAGAACCTTTTTAGTTTGATGCAATCCTTTTGTCTATTTTTATTTCTGTTTTCTGTACTTTCTTTGGTGTGTGTGTGTGGGGGGGTGGATACAGAAAAAGTCTTGCCCATTCCAATATCCCAAAGCCTTTCCCCTGTTTTCTTCTAGTAGTTACATAGTTTCAGATTTTAACTTTAAGTCTTCAATTGAGTTGAGTTTTGCACCTGGTAAGAGAGACAGAGGTCTAGTTTCATTCTTCTGAATAATGGATATCAAGTTCATAAGCAACATCTATTGAAGAGACTGTATTTTCTTTAGTGAATGTTTGTAAAAACTTGGTTGAAGATCATTTGGCTGTAGGAGCTAGAGTTTATTTTTGTTAACTCTATTCTATCACAATAGTCTGCATGTATTTTATGCTAACACCAAGCTGGGTTTTTTTTTGTTTGCCTTTATTGTGGTGCTGGGGATTGAACCCAGGGCCTTCTGCATGCAAACCAAGCACTCTACCAGCTGAGCTTTATCCCCAGCCCAATAAGCTATTTTGACTACAATATGTTTGAAATATATTTTATAGTCAGATAGTATAATATAATGCTTCCTGCTATGTTCCTTTTACTCAAGTTTATTGTGGCTATCTGGGAGTGTGTGTGTGTGTGTGTGTGTGTGTGTGTGTGTGTGTGTGTATGTTTCCAATTTGGATTCTTTTCTAATTTTTTAAATAATATCATTGTTATTTTGAAAGATATTACATTGAATCTGTAGATATATTTTTGGAGTATGAACATTTTAAAAATTTTGATTCTTCTAATCCATGAACATGGGATGAATTTCAATTTTTGTATGTATGCTTTAATTTCCTTTATCAATGTTTAATAGTTTGTGTTTTTGTCCTTCATTCTGTTGTTGTATCACATTTTTGATTTACATTTCTTGAACCTTCTTGCATACTTAGGCTGAATAACACTTGATCTTAGTGAATAATCTTTTGAATGTGCTATTGACTTCAGTTTCCTAGTATCTGTTAAGTATTTTGCATTTGTGTTCTTTAGGGCTATTGACCTGTGGCTTTCTTTTTCTGTTGTGTCTCCATCTTGTTTTGGTACCAAGGAAATTCTAGCCTAATAGAATCAATTTGGAAATTTTCCTTTCTCTTGAATTTTTTGGAGTAATTTAAGAAGAATGAGTGTTTGTTCTTATTAAAATGTTTGGTAGAACTCAGCAGAGAATCCATAAAGTCCTAGGATTTTCTTTGATGGGGACTTTTTATTACTAATTTAATCTCATTATTCATTATCAATCTGCTCAAGATTTCTACTTATTCATGATTCAGTCTTGGTAAGGTGTATGTGTCATGAATCTGTCCATTTCATCTAGGGTATAATATTTGTTGACAGTTTGTTCACAATAGTCTTTAATAACCCTTTGTATTTCTGTGATCAGTTGTAATGTATCTTTTTTGGGTTTTGTCTCCAATTTGCTTTACTTTGAATCATCTCTCCTTTCATTTTAGTTTGGTTTGATAAGGATTTGTCAATTTTATATATCTTTTTTAAAAACACAAGTTTTCATTTCCTTGATACTTTGAAGGTTTTTAAATCACTATTTCATTTGTTTTTGTTTTGATATTTACCTTTTTTTTCCTATCTGCTAATTTGGAGCTTGGCTTGTTCTTGTTTTTCTGCTTCCTTAACAAGCAAAAATAGGTTATTTGAGATCTTTCTGCTTTCTTGATACAAGCACTAATTGTTATAATCTTCCTTCACAGTACTGCTTTTTCTACATCCATTAGGTTTATCTCCACTTTTATTTGTTCCAAGAACTTTTTAAATTTCCTTCTTAATTTTCTTTTTCTTTCTTATTTGGGAGTGGCTTGATTAGCTTCCATGTATGTGTACAGTTTCCAAACTTTTTCTTGTTAATCATTTCCAGCTTTATTGCATTAAATAAAAAGAATAGTTGGAAAAGAGTCTTGCTATTGTTTTAATTTTTTAAAGTTTGTCAAGAGTTATTTTGTGACTTCCCATCTGATCCATTCTGGAGAATGTCCAATGCACATTAAGTATAATGAATCAAAAATGCATCCTGCTGTCATGTATAACTAATTAGAACAAATTGTTTTTTAAAAACAATAAATGTGTATTCGTGACTGTTGGATGGAATGTTCTATAGGTGTTTGTGTGGTCCCTTTGGTCTAGGATGCAATTTAACTCTGTTAAAAAAATGTTGATTTTGTGTTCAGATGATCTATCTATGACTAAAGTGGGTAGAAAACACCCCTATTATCATGATATTGGAGCTTCTGTCTCCCCATAGGTCTACTAATATTTGTCTATTGTAATATTACAATATTGGTTGTGTGTGTATTTTTAAATATTACTTCCTCATGCTGAATTTGATTTCTTTACCATTGTATAATGATCTTCCTTGTCTGTTTTTAATGCCTTTGACTTAAAGTCTGTTTAATCTGATAAAGTGTAGCTACTTCTACTTTCCTTTAGATATCATTTGCATGAGATCTCTTACTCTATTCCTTCACTTTTAGTCTGAATGTCTTGAGAAATAAAGTGAGTTCCTTATAAGCAGACGATAATTGTGTCTTTTTTTTAATTCATTCACTGACTTTATGTCTTTTATTTGAAGAATTTATTGCATTATTGATTAGAACTGCCATTTTTCTACTTATTTTATAGTTTTATTATAGTTCCTTTCTTTCTCCTTCTACAGGCTTTTTTAATGGTTAAGTGGTTTATTCAAGTGGTACTTTTATACTTTCCTCATTTTGTGTGTGTGTGTGTGTGTGTGTGTGTGTGTGTGTGTGTGTGTGTGTACTATAGAGTCCTGTTTTGTGGTTCCTATGAAGCTTACAAAAAATCATTGATTATAACAAGTTATTTTAAAATGATAGCAACTAAATATTGATCATAAATATAGAAAAAACGAGAGATATTAATAAAAAATTACACTTGCACTATATTGTTTCCCCCAATTTGAATATTATGTGTTGTTTAATATCTTTTAATATTGCCTTTCTGATAACATAATATATAGTTATTATTTATGATTTTAATATTCATAAAATATAAATGTTATATAAAACAAGTTGCTAATATTAGAGAATTCTTAATTTGTTCTCAGTTTTACTCTTACCGGTGTGTTTTATGTCTTCTGAGGTTTTCTTCTTATTAGTCTTTTTGTCAGTCTGAAGAAATCTTTTTATGATTTTTTATTGGAAAATCTAGTGGAGATATATTCTGCCAGCCCTTCTTTGTCTGGGAATGGTCCTTATCTCCTTCATTTCTAAAAGATAGCTTTACTAAGTACAGTGTTCCTGGTCTGCAGGGTTTTCCTTCAGCGCTATGAAAAATCTCTTCCTCCTTCTATTTATTGTTTTAGTCAGCTTTTCTGCTGAGCAGGGAGGAAGAGCAGGAAGAAAAGATCAACATTAAAGAGTGACATGAGGTGGGAGGGAAAGGGAGAGAAAAGGGAAATTGCATGGAAATGAAAGGAGCCCCTCATTGTTATACAAAATTACACATAAGAGGTTGTGAGGGGAACGGGAAAATAAACAAGAAGAGAAATGAATTACAGTAGATGGGGTAGAGAGAGAAGATGGGAGGGGAGAGGAGGGGGGATAGTAGGGGATAGGAAAGGTAGCAGAATACAACAGTTACTAATAGGGCATTATGTAAAAATGTGGATGTGTAACCTATGTGATTCTGCAATCTGTATTTGTGGTAAAATTGGGAGTTCATAACGTACTTGAATCTAATGTATGAAATATGATATGTCAAGAGCTTTCTAATGTTTTGAACAACCAATAAAAAAAGAAAAAAAGAAAGAGTGATTTGAGATGCCAAAGGGCTAGAAAGTCATCCACAGAACCCTTTGCAAAAATCTAGAGGAGGATACAAATAGCCAGATTCAGAGAGGTTCAAGGTTGCCAGTCAGACTTTATTCAGTCAAGTCTACCTCATGAGATTATAGTCAAGGTTTTAAAATTTAAAGAAAAAAAGGAAGATTCTCAAAGCAGCAAGAGAAAAGAAAGAACATATAAGTGTGCTCCAATTCATCTGACAGCAGACACTTTATGGGGCAGGTAGAAGGAAATAATCATATGTTATCCACTATATACTCTTAATATTTATGTCAATTAATCATTTAAAATATGTAAATTATATATCAAAGATTTAAGCTCCCATGTTAGCAAAATTTTTGAGAAATGTAATGATTTGCTATACTTCTAGAACAAATAAAGAAATATGAAAGTTGAAAAGTTAGATTTATGCACATCTCAAAATTCATTTTAAGTATTTTATATTAAACATATTAGAGATAAATATTATGAGTAGAGATAAATATTATTCTTTATGTATAATCTCAGCAAGTGTGGATTGTAAAATGGTTTTACATCATCAATGTTGAATTTTAAAGCAATTCTTTCTCTTTCTCTCTCTCTTCCTCTCCATCTCTCTCTTCTTCTCTTTCTCTCCACACACACAAATACATTATATATATATATTGTATATATTGTATATATATATGTATATATATATACAAATACATTATATATTATATATATATATAAATACAAGATATATATATATATATCTTTAGACTATATTTCCCTAATTCTGCTAAAGAAATTGTTTGCTGATTTGTCCTGTTTTGCTACCAATTGATGCCTCCCTTTTTATACAGTATCATACAGTATCATTTTATTTATTATAGATTCCTTTTGACATCTGTTAACTTTACTCCTATTCCCTTTTGATCCTTTTGTACCTTTTCATATTGCTACTGTATTCATTGACTGGCAGAAACATGTTAATCATAGCAATATTAAAAGTAGTATATCATATATCTATAAGCTTCATACATAGATAACATTATGTGTTAGAGAAATTATATATTATCATTTGATATCTATGCAAGAAAGTTTCTGTATTACAATAGGAGCTTTGTATAACTTTTCTAATTTTGTACTCAGCAAATTCTTTTTTAAGAATATCATTTACTGTATAAAATTTGGAAATTCTTCTTGGAGGTATTAGATTTCTACTTGAGGACTTGACATATTATTTTTAATCCTCACAACTTTCAAGGAAAGTAGCACTGTCCTCATTTTCCAGATGAAAATATTAAGGCTCAAAGACATGATTATTCTTCTTGGGGATAAAAGGCCATAAAGTAGCAGATATGAGATATAGACTACCTCCAAAATCTTCCATTTTGACAGAGAGAGGGAGAGAGAAAGAGATAGAGAAATGCCTAGATATTATTATCCTATATAATTTCTATCTTTATGTTCAGACTGCAAAACCATCCATTTTTATAGAGAAAGAGAGAAAGGAGGAGAGAGGGAGTGAGAGATGCCTAATCTTCCTGCATAAGATCAGTCTTCATGTTAAGAGACAAAGAGTAGATTCTTTGTGAAACCAATTTAGAGATGTAAGATTAGATACTGTTACCCATGTTTGCTCCAGAATGACTCAAGAACACCAACATCAGGCAACAGCAACTTAGGCCATGTCTACTTCAGGCCAGGAGAAATTCGGCATATTAACCCAACTAGAATCGAATAGCACTGTTCTTAGCAATGAACTTTGTGGAGTGAAAGAAAAGCACTCACTATCTGAAACAAATTCAGGGCATATTATCCAGGAGTGATTATAGGCTGGGAAGATATCACATGGGTACAGAGGCTGTTGATAAGGCAAGATTATTTTCAAAGCTGACTTTTCATATAGAAAGGTGTTCCTGGGAGAAAAACTTGCACTGAAGAAATCCAACTTTGATTGTTTATCTGCAATATGACTTACTGAACAAATATTATTAAAGGTTATTCATACTTTAGATTGCTTTTCACTATCACAAGACCATATTGTCTGAACTTTACACACTTTGATTCAACAAAAGTTAGGAGTCATGCTGGTTATGGCTTCAACCTTTACTGAAGCTTCTGTGGAACTAATAAGTATTGGACTTCCTTTAAGTTAAAGGGAATAACTTTTACCTTGAAGTGAAGTATGAGCACATCATTAATGAAAAAACAAAAATGTACAACCACCTTAGGTATATTTTAACGCAGTGTCTGGGCACACATGTGTACAGAACAGTGGGTTCAATAGTTAAAGCCACCTTGTGGCCTAGATTACAGGATCATGTGAATGAGGACAATTTTCTTGTCTTCCTGTGTCTCAATTTTTCTACTTCTTAAGAGGGTGTGATAGTGCCTATCTAATAAGGGTCTCTTGTGAATTAATTGGCACATAAATTACTAAGAATATCTGTAACTTAGAAAGCACTTTCAGAAGGTAATCAGTTAGTACATGAGCTAATATTCATGGTTTCATGAAGTACCAGTGCCAGAGTTTGAATCCAACTCTCTAACTCCAAAACCTAGAATTTGGATACACTGCATTTAGAGAGGTGGTGCATATCTTCATTAATCAATATCTCAATATAAATGTATATGTATGTATGACTATTCCAAATTTGGGGGGGGCAGTACTGGGTATTGAACTCAGGGGCACTTGACCACTGAACCACATCTGTAGCCCTATTTTGTATTTTTATTTAGAGACAGGATCTCACTGAGTTGCTTTAGTGCCTCACTTTTTTTGAGGCTGGCTTTGAATTCACCATCTTCCTGCCTCAACATCCTGAGCCAGTGGGATTGCAGGCCTGTGCCACCACACCCTGCTGACTATTTCAAATTATATGAATAAATTTTAGTAACATCAAAAGTACCATGAATATAAGTATATATTCTGTTCAAGTCAGTATAATCTTTATTTGTAAATAGAGCCTAAATCACTGAAGAGGGCATTTTTAAGAAAGCCTTTGGTCCAAGTTTGCAAGCTCTTAGAATATTTACCATAATAACAATAACAATAATAAAAATTAAATTTGTATTTCCCCAAGTACTTTCAGTATACATATCAAAGGTCTTACAGAAGATGGGACACCTCTCTAGATGTACTGGTTTTTCTGCAATGCTAGAGAGCTTTCTAGATGATTATTCAACTGTCTGGAAAATTATTTTGAAACTTTAGCTCTATTATTAACATTAACTCATTGTGCTCATTTAAAATATTACTTTAAGCCTAGAACCCTCTTTAAGTTTAAACATTGGGAGTTTTAAAACCCCCCAAAGAACAAAGAAAAGTTGATAAATTATATTTTTAGTATATTTATCCTAATGAATCAACCCACCTACAAAACAGTACAGGAAGGAAGTCATCAGACTATCACAAATCACAGCCTTTGAAAAACTATTTCTTTCATTAAATCACAAGATAAAAGTCTTAGAAATTATATTTGAGCAATATGAGTCATAGTTATTTTAATGAGTCATGAATTTCTGTAATTAGGTGGAGTGGAAATGGCAGAGAGAAGTCATTTCCACAGTATTACTAATGATGTTTTCATTGTAGTTCAGCCCCCAAAGCCAACACCCAACCCTCTATCTGCTGTGGAATTCTTCTCTCAGCAGAAATTCTTTATCATCAGGAATAGCTCAGCCTTACTCAACAAAAAGAAAGGGATCACAGGAATTTTTTTAAAACTACCTTAAAGTTCACACTGTCCATCTCTTGTCCTAGTCTCTTTTTCATTATCTTCAATGATTAATAAAGGGTCCCTTATACCTTGTGAACTTGCATTTCTCCTGTAAGGAGAAAGAAGAATTGCTTCTTAGGGCTCCTTTTCTTTTTCAGCCTCATCCATATCACAACACATATTATGAATATTTTCTTTCTCAATTATACTTTAGTTGATGTCCTTCAGACATTCTTGTTACTATGCTAAAAGAAATCAGAAAAAAATAATCAACAGACCATGACAAAATTAAATCATGTATAAAGAATAAAATTAATTTGTGTACAAGATTTTGTGTTTTACCTATTCCTAGTCTGGATAAAGTAGGAGCCAACTTCACTTACAGGCTGCTTTGCATTGGTTTTCATCTCTATTTTGTGGCAATTTACAGTAAAGCAACTGGATACCTTAATGTATTTATCATTTTCTCTCTTAATTGGAACATTTGTGCTATTGTAATTATAAATAAGCCAGAATTGAAAGTACAGTAGCAATATTGCACATTAGGGAAAAAAAGAAATCACTTTAACCCCAGTAAACACATCACTCTAAGTACTATGTATTAATAATTGTTTGAAAGGAAATATAAATCATATTGTATTTTATAGCCGGATCCTTCTTTTGTAATTGCTGTCACTTAATAATTATTGTGCCACTCATTGAAGCTGTTGAATGTGTGTGCACATTCCTCTAGGCATTCATTTAGCTGCCAGTCTCAAAATGTCCTTGTTTTAAAGGGTAAGAGAAGAGACAAGGTGCTGAGAGATAGCACACTGGTGCCTGGGGGCACACACGCCTTCTGTGTACCTTCCATCGCCTACTGTGCTGACTGCTGGATGCCTGATCAAGTGTGGCACTCGAATATAGAAAAGTAAATACACTCAATGAATACAGTAGTCTCTGCATAGCAAAAGAAGGTTAGATTCAGGAACATTCAGTGAGAGGGGAATTTCCATTTTGAAATGTGTGTGTATGTGTGTGTGTGTGTGTGTGTGTGTCTGTGTGTGTGTGTGTGTGTTAAGAAAGGTCACGAATGACTCTCTCAAAACTTAATAGTCAGTAGAAATTATGGGGTATCCCACACCCTGGGGTTCTGATTGTCATTTATCCCAGAAATTATGAATACCGGCATAGCTGTGTCTTCATGCTTTAAGACGTTAGTGACTTCTAAATTCACCATGTAGCAGTCTTGGCCTTTTTCTTACACCTGTTACTGATGGGGGTAATCTGAAGCCTTCAGAGATGGAAATGGGTTCTAGAAACCATAATGTCAGCCATTCAATAAGGCTCCTCAGAACCACAGGTCGACATGTCATTGGCCTGCCGATAATTACAAAGCAGGTATGTTCCTTCTCAGCTCTTAGGCTTCATTCCTCTCTCTGAAAAAAATGCAGGGATGCAGGTATAAGATCTATTTTGATTTCCTTTGTTTGCATTCACAATTCTTTTTATATATTAAGAAAATATTCAAAGGAAAACTCACATGACCTAAAATTTGATGGGAACTAATTGTTAGGCTAAATGTAGTCAACTCTGTAGTATCATTGAACAGTGTTTGGGACTTACAGGCATCTAGTTACTTTTGACTGCATTTAGTCATATTTTTAAATTGACATGTTTTTCTCTCTAGTTTCAAAAGACATGTAGACAGGATAAACTTTTTAAAAAATTGGTATTATTCTTCTCTCATGCCATTTCAATATGTAAGAAGTATCTTGCTCCAGAGTGGGATGTAGAACAGATTCACTTCAGAATTGCTTTCAATCTGATCAGTGGGGCAGGACATTTCTTACGATTATATGATTATTGTCCTTTATCTACTCATAAGCTCCTTCCCTCTGTAAGTGCCCCACATAGGTCTCCTCAGCTTTATCTCTAAGTACTCCACTCTTCCCCCTGCTATAGTTTGCTCTTTGGATAGAACTTACAAGCACTTGGGCCCCTTTACTTCCTGGTACACCCCATTTCCGTTCTCAGGTTTGAGCCTCTATCTTAGTTCTCCAGCTGCCATCAGTGGGGAATCCTGTCACATTACTATTTGAAGCTAAATTCAAACCAATATAATAATTTCTCATTTAATGGTTTCTCATGTTTGAATTCGTGAGAATAGAATCATACCTAAACACTATTTTTTAACATCCTAGTTGTAGGAATTTTAAGACCGACTGACAAGTTGTAAAAATAATTTGGAATTCCCAATGACCCTCCCCCAGCTTTCCCTATTGTTTACATTTTATGAGAACATACTGAAGTCACCAAAAATAGGACATGAACATGAGCATTGTGCTTCTAACTAAACCACAGATTTGATTCAGAATATACCAGGTTTCCTGCTAATATCCCCTTGTTTGCCTGTTCCAGGAACTAAGAGTTCACATTTAGTGGCCATGTCTCTTCATCTCCTCTCATCTGTGAATGTTCCTCAGTCTTCACTTGATTTTATGATCTTGAGACTTTTAAAAGAGTATTCATCAGTTATATGCAGGATGTCCTTCAATTTGGGATTGTCTGAAATTTCTCTTCATTCAGTGGAGGTTGTACATGTTTGGGAGAAACAGAAGAGATGCAGTATACCAAGGGCACAGTGACAGAGGATGCCTGATAGTCACCTGTGGCTCCCAGCAGTCATCACTTAGGTAACATGGTGTCCTGTGGGTCTTCCACTGTGAAGAGTCCACAGTCACCTCCCACTGTGACTTTTTGTAATTAACAAATATAAATATTTGGGGTTAGGTGCTTTGAGTATATCCCATTACTCTCTTCTTCTAAAAGCTCTTTCTCAGTAATTTTTGCCTCTTTAGAGGATTTTATCTGCAGAATTATTCTTGTGGTATTACAATGGCATATATATATATAAAATCTTTTTTCTTACTTGCTCTTACAAGATGTCCCAACTTCACCTTGTATTTCTTCGTACAGTGGCCCTGGAATTACTCACTTTTCCAAGGATCTCTGACTCCTTTATGTGAAGTCTGATACATGAAATAAAAATCTAGATGCTAGGCATACACATTGCTACTAAAATATTACTGTTTATATGATCTGTTTGTGGACAATGCAAAGAACTTTATAAGCAAAGCCATTTATCTGCCCACATCTATATTTATATGTATCTTATCTACTTTTCATCTATCTTCATTGTCATACTTCTAATGTAATCCACATCATAATCCCAGTCTTCCTGATTGTTTGTAAGTTATTTTTCACACAGTAAAAACCATGACTATCCTTGTGAGTCCATTTTTTCTCACTGACTCAAAAAATTCAAGGAGGAAAGGTTTATATTGTCTCACTTTTTGGAAGTTTCAATCTATGGTTGCTGGCTTTATTGTTCTAAGCCTAAGGTGAGGCAGACCATCAAAGCAAGCATGCCTTTAGCAAAGTACAGCTGCTCAACTCATGGCAGTGAGGAAGTGTGTGTGTTTGTAGGGAGAGAGGGAGAGAGAGAGAGAGAGAGAGAGAGAGAGAGAGAGAGAGAGAGAGAGAGAGAGCAGGAACCAGGGACAAGAAGATATAGTTTCCAAGAACATGTCCCTAGTGACCTACTTCCTCCAACCATGCCTACAGTCACCACCCAATAGTCCATTCAGATTATTAATTCATACGGATGAATCCACTGATGAGGTTGGAGCCCTCATGATCCAATCACTTCCTGGAAGTCCCACCTCTGGATTTTACTGCAGTGCCTTTGACACATGAGTTTTTAGGTGATGTTCCAGATCCAAACCATAAAACTATCAATATCTGAAACACATTTGTTCATTTACTAAACAATATAGTTCAAAATTTGCTAGCCATTACCCTGTGAAAAGAATTTTAACAAGGAGAATATGCCAATTGCGTTTTTTCCCCCAATGGATATCAGGCTACAGATAAATATTCACATTTTTGAGTGAGAACATTTTCTGACTCATTGTGTGGAACTGGATCACACTAACACCAAAACCAAATCAACATTATAAGAAAGGAAAGTTGAAGAACAGGAATCCTGATGAATATAGATACAAATACACACCCAACCCAAAATGAAACTCCAATACAATAATATAAGACAAGAGCATTGTGGAACACTCAAGTGATTTTTATTCCAATGATACAAGGTTGGCTCAACATTCAAAAAAATCAATCACTATAATTCACCATAGGAACATATTGAAAAATAAAAGTCATATGGTTAACAAAATATGATACATAAAAAGCATTTCACAAGTACACCACCTTTTGTGTTAAAAACTCTCAGCAAACTTGGAAGAGAAGTCAACTTCTTTAATCTGATAAGATATTTACAAAACCTTATGCCTAACAGAATAGCTAAATATGGAAGACTGAATGCTTTACCTAGCCTTCCCCATCCACCCAGCCTGCCCTACACCAAGAAAGAATGTCCTCTTTCATCACTTCCTCACAATCTTTATTTTTAAATTAGGAAAACAATTATTAGCAAAGGGTATAAAAGAAGACTAAGAGGT
Source organism: Ictidomys tridecemlineatus (assembly GCF_052094955.1). Classification (NCBI taxonomy): domain Eukaryota; kingdom Metazoa; phylum Chordata; class Mammalia; order Rodentia; family Sciuridae; genus Ictidomys; species Ictidomys tridecemlineatus. The sequence continues at coordinate 363,212 of NW_027521036.1, forward strand.
AAAATATATTGGAAAAACATTGGATTTAAAATCAGAACACTCTTATTCTAGGCTGCCAATTAAGCCAGTGGCTGTGTATAAATATTGAGTCATCATTCTTCATATGTAATATAAAAATAGAAACACGTGCCATGCATTATATAGTCTGCCAATAACATCAAATTAGAGAAAGAATATAAAGATGCTGTTTAAATTGCATAGTAATTTAACAAATAATAAGTGTAGTAGTGTTTGCTTCCCCTCTGGAACATCGGGTTTTACAAAATACATTTACACACTATTCAGGGCACAGATATGTTCATTAGATTTAAATGATTTTTTTCAATTATTTTAAATTAACAAATGATTAATGAAAATAAAAAATGTTATGACATCTTAGTAAGAATTACACTATTCATAAGACATTTTAAGTAGCAAGCACCATGATAATTTTCTTCTAATATAAGGAAATAATACAATAGATTTTGGAAAATATCCTATAGAATTAAAAGAACAGGGAGATTACAAAATATTATGTCAAGGTGATTTCATTTGGAAATAAATATCTTATGACTATGTGTAAGGATATGAAAGGCACAAGAAGAGCACTTGGAAGCTTATTTCTTCTTAAGACAGTGATTAAAATATTTAACAATAATCTGTAAATAAAATCATGAATGGTGTTTCAATTTTTTTGTTCAAGAGTTCCTTATTTGCCAAATTGTTTGTATTAAACATATATGAGATAATTATCCAATGATAAAAATGTCTCTATTATATTTCTTCGAATGGGGAGTCAGTTCAGTGGTTAAGAGCATGGGCTTTGGAATCATGTAGACATGGGTTTGAACCTGAGGTCCATTACTTACTGACCACATGCCTAGCAACAGAAATTAAACTCTCTACATCTCAGCTCCTTCTGTATACTCTAGGTGGGTCATAAATGTTAGCTAGTAGCAACTCCATTTGTTTGTATGTTTTATTTTCTAATACCTGGGTATTAGAATGTGTTAGTCTATTTTGTACTGCTGTAAGAAAATATCCTAGACTGGGCAATTTTATACAGAACAGGAATTTATTTTCTCATAGTTCTGGGGGCTGAGAAGTCTAAATCAAGGCACCAGCCATTTCCTTGTCTGGTGAAGGTCTGATCTCTGCTTCCTAAATGGCACCTTCAAAAGTATGTTCTTCACAGTGGAGAAAGGCTGTGACCTCACACACAGAAGGTGGAGGGTCAAAAGGGACAAACTGTCCCCTCCAAGCCCTTGTATAAGGGCATCTAATTCTATTCATGAGGTCAGTCACCTCCCACCCCAGCTTCGATGACATCACTTGGTGATTAGGTTTTGACACAAATTTTGGAGAGGACATCACATTCAAACCATAGTACATGGCAATGTAAATTATTTAGCATAATTCCTGACACATATTGATATCTCACTGAGTTTGACTACTATATTTTCTTATTTTACTTCTGTACACTGTGTTCTCTTTTTTCTTATTTATAATGTGATTGAATCAAGAACCTTTTACCACTGAGCTACATCCCCAGCCCTTTTAATTTTTTTTAGACAAGGTCTTGCTAAATTCCTAAAGCTGGTCTTGAATTTGGGATCCTCCTGACTCAGCCTCCCAATTGCTGGGATTACAGACATGTGCCACTGTCCCCTTTCACATGGTTGGAATCATTCTTGAGTATTATCTATTTGGAAAGGATCTGCAAATAAGATTTTTCTTTTATTTTTCTTCCAAATAATAGTTTTGCTGGTTTAAAACTTTTGAGTTCTAGATATTTTCCTCTTGATTCTGAAAAGGATCAAGTGCCTTTTTCCATCTGACTCTTTGAAATAGAATTCTGATGCCAAAGTATTTCTTTTATAAATAACCTGAATATATATATAAATGTAATGTCATAAATATTAATCTTAGTTTTTTATTCTATAATAGTAGGTGATTTATTTTCATTTAAAGATGTGATTTTTTTCATTGCCTGTAAGTTTTTCTGTATTTTTTATTACTGATTTTCTTTCATTGCCCTGTTATTCCAGATGTATACACATCATTTGATGAGGGTGTTAAGGGGCTTAAGATTGGGCGATTTTGCAGCATAAGAGTTTAGGATTGCAAAGACAAGGATTCCAAAGTGAATGCATTCATTTCCTGTTGCTACTGAACAAATTATCACAAATTTAGTCTGGCCTCAACTGATAAAATTTATGCACTGATTGTTCTAGAGATTATAAATCTAAAGTCACTCTCCCTAGAGTGAAGCCAAGGTATCAGCAAGCCTGGTCCTGCTGGAGAGTCTAGGGAAGGAATGGCTTCCTTACCTTTTTGGAGGCCACATTCTCTAAACCAGTCTTCTCATTGTCAGCAACATAGAATCTTGCTTTCATCGGTGTGCCTCCTTCTTCTTTGGCAGTTAAATCTCCTTCTCTCCTTCTCTTCAATGTATTTGGAATAATATTTGTGGCCCATCCAGATGACCCATGATAACCTTCAAATACTTAAGTTAATTGTATTTGCATAGTCCATACGGGTTTGCCATGGAAGTCAACATTCATAGGTTTTAGTTATTAGAAACTGGATATCTTGAGCCTTGGAGAACGAATAGCATTTGATGTTTTCTATTTTACTTTAATTGGGTTATGTGTAGTGGTCTTCTACAAAGATAAAGATATTTTCAATTCCATCTTTCTAGAAATTGTTTCCTAAGGTAATAAAATCATGTTAGTGAACATGCTTTTTACATGTTAACTGAAAGAAGCCATCAACAAGAGACTACTCCAACCAACCTCTACTGGGAGTTCATGACAACAGCGGGGTCTGCCTTGGTATTCTGCAAATAACTTTTAATTAAATGTCAGACATTTTTGTTCTTAAATGCATTTGGGTGATCCAGCTATGGATTTCTTTTTTACTATCTTTCTCTCTCAATCACTCTTCTAATACCACACACACACACACACACACACACACACACACACCACAGACACAACTTTCTTCTTTCTCTTGCAGCGACACAAAACTGAGGGCTTGCACTTTTAGAATGTTGCTTTTACCTGTGACGTCCTTTGCAAGTGAAAATATTTTTTTTCTCTAGAAAAGATGAAGAAATAATTGAATAGTACATGTTATTTTATTTTACATCAATTACAACTATAATGGAAAGGGCATTAACCATGAAGTTAAATTTGGATTTGGATTTGAAGGTTGCCCTCATGTCACACTACCTGTGTGGTTTTCAACAACTTACTCAGCCTTACAAGCTCCTCATGTATGAAATAAGATTAATAGTATCAGTCTCACAAGACTGCTGAGATGATTACTGAGGAAATGCAGGTGAAAATGCTTAAAGCATAGCCTGCCTATATGAATAATGAGTTTTTAAATCTACTGGGTAAACTAAAGATGTCACTGTGGGACATAGAATTTTATACTTAATAAAAATTCTTCAAGCCCACAGTATAGCTAAGGCACTTCATTAGATGCTTTGTAAAGCAAGGAAAAAGTTACTGGTGCTCTGGAAGTCTAAAATTTAGATATAAAAACAAATGTAAAATATGTAAGTTCACACATAATTAGGATGTAAGGTGAAAATAACATTTGATTAAATCTGACAAGATTTCATGTAAGAGGTGGAGTTTGAACTCGGTTTGGAATTTGGGGTGGGATATAATCCATGTAGATGGAACAGATGCACAAAGAAATCATTTTCTTCTCCAAATCTATGTCTAAAATATCACTATTAAACAGTCTATTGATAAGCATGAATAAAATCCAAAAATTGATTAGCATTATGACGATCTTGGAGATTTTTCACAGAATCACTGGTTCTAGCTGTCTTTCCCCAAATCGGTCCATTTTTGTGCAAATTATATTTTTATTATCCCTCTGAGCCAATTATATTACATATGGGCCAGAAGTAGGTCAGTGACCATTTACTTTGACAACAGCTAGAGATGTGAAATTTATTACAGCCGCCTTTATCATCAGGATAATAGAAAAAAATAGTATACCCCCAAATAGCTGGAACTATCAGTACCTAATCTACTAAATCAGACATATCTGAGAGTTTTTTAACATTAAATTAACAAAAGGCACTATATTGAAATATATTTTGTTTGTAATTATTATGGTAAATTAATTTGTATGCAACTATCAAATGTTCTAATAATTAAGGAAACATTTTCATTATTGAATTAAGGTGATATTAGAAACTTATGCCATTCTTCACATAGAGCGACTAATGCCAGGGTTAAGTAGGGCAGATGCTTTTTTAGAAGTAGGTATCAATTTACACCAAATCTATCCACATTTTTTTTAAACACATGTTCTTTGTGGAGTTCAGATTATTTAATCCATAAGACATTGAAACATGATACAATTTACAAGCAATTTTTTTCAGTTTTAGAAATTGCCTCTAGATTTACTAATATCATACAGTATCTTTAACACACATATAAAATGGTGTTAAATAGCTCTATTACTCTACATATAATTAGTCCCAACTTTAGCCTTTGTAAATATCAATTTATCTTTAACTTATAAATATTCAAATATCCCAAAGGCAACTCTGAATTAGTATTCCCAAAATGATGTTTGAACAATGGAATAATAGTGTGTCCTCCAAAATAACTTCTTTCAAAAATGCACCTAATGATTAATACATAAATACATGTTCTACTGTTCTCATTTTTAGCAGAAATAATTCACATCATTTCATCATTTCTTTAAAACCTTCTATCACCAGTTACATACCAAACTTCCTGAAGTAGGGACTGAACCTTCAATGTATACCTCCACCATTGTACAAGGATTAGGGACTGGTGTTAAGCTATGAAGTCAAAAGGGAAGGAATGTGCCATTGTCCTTATTAACATGGGATACTCGTCTACCAAGCATCAGCCTTTCCACTCTTTCTGCTGAAGCAATTAGACAGAATATCATCTGATGATGGGCCTCACAGTCAGAGATCCCAGGCATGTATTTCCTGTACTGGGGAGGAAGCCACATTAACTCTGCAGGTTCTTAGTGGTTTATGTGGAACTCTTAGCCCCTGAAAAAATCTTTTTAGACCAATGGAAGGTAGAAGTGACTGTAATGTGATTACTTTGTAAGAGAGTAGAGATTCTAAGATCTTAACAGTGTTCTGTCTTGGGGCCAGAGGTCCTTTAGTATTCAGAAGTTCTTGTTATGGGAATAGTCATGTAGGGCATGTACCATATATTACATACCACCTGTGGCATTCCTTAATGAAAATATTAATATTCATTCTAAAAACACATGACAATTCATACAAAGAAATACAGACCATATATAATCTCGTGTCAGTTCAGGGCATGTTTTCAGCCAAATAAGTGCTAGTATCAACTTACCCAACTTCAGATTCTAAAGGTTCTCTGATTTTTGGAGTTGCAGAGAAGGGACCATCAATAATTTACCAAGGATTTTTAAGATGACTCAAAAGAGAACATGCCTGCCATGTTCCAAGGTTAAATATGTGGTTGTGAGGAACTGGCACTGTAATTAATTAGACAAATCTTGGCCACCATTAAATTTATGGCATTTTTTTTAGTGGAGAAATATAACCTAATCCTATCCATTGATAGAATTTTCTGGTTTTAGTGAACTTATTCTGAGGATAAAGTACCACTTCTAATTTGAATGAAACATCCTTTTACTATTGAATTTTATTTTAAAATGTATACCTATAATATAAAACTACAACAAATGAAGAATTTCTCTATAGAAAATACAGTGCCCTGCTCCCTAAAAATAAACAAACAAAAACCTCAACATGGAATCAAAAACTAAATTCTAATCTTAAATATTAATTTTTTTCTTTTGGATCATTCATTTGGGTCTGATTTCTTCTCTGTTCTGACCAGTGCTCATTGCCTTGTGTGTAAGATGTGTGTACATCTGTTTCCTAAGAAAAATATCAGTAAATATGGCATAAGATAGAAGGAAATGTCCTATAGCACCAGAGCATGGGTTGGGAGTTAATCTTAAGAATCTCTTAAAGACCTTGAGATTGCAGATAGTTGGGTTCTTCCAAACATTTATACCTTCTGTACATTGTGACCTGTAACTAAAACTTTTATGATTGTTTTTACATACATATGCGAAACTCTCAAGCACCCAACACACAGTAGGTACTTGATAAGTGATGATTATGAAACTTTTATTACAGTACTGATTAACCTTAACAGAGTAACATGTGGTTGAAAAGAGATGTGTATAATTGTGTTAGAGATCTTCTTTAAACTTTACTTTGTGAAAATGTTATTCTGCTTCTCCCTATAAAACCATTACATTTTTTTGCCAGAATTTGGCAAGAGCTGTATCTGATAATGTTTGATGAAACCATGCAGAATGTACTGTTTTTCAACATTTTCTACAAAGTTTATAGTCAGGAATTATATCCATTTAGTATAAAGAAAGCTCAGAATTCTATGAAAATGGAGGGGGAAAAGTTTTCATTCAATAGCAAAGATATAAATTGTAACCAGGGATCATTGAAAAACAGGCTATAACTGAATTTTGACATAGTGGATGAGGTGGGTCTCATGAAAGTTTTGCTATTTATCTGTAGAATATAGCAAAGCACATGAAGGAGGGTATCTTATGGTAAAACATCTGCTGTAAATAGTAAACTAGAGTTCAGTGAATCACTCTTGAAATCATTCTGTAAGACTGATTACTTAAATATCAAACGCAGTTAAGCAATCTGCTTATTTCTTGTTTACTTATTTAGTTTTTCACTACATCTATGTGAAATTCTCTGCAGGTCATCATAACTCAGTTGAAGACAACTGATAATGAGAAGAATGCTAATTGGTTTCCTCCCTCTTATCACTGATCCCTACACAGTGAGTAACACTTCCACATTCTTCCTTTTGTTCTTACCCCACCTCTTTTTATCTAGACATAATATGAGCTAACAAAGCAATGCACAGCATTGATAAGCAGTATTGAATAGTAGTGCAGTGAAATTGGATTAGAAATAGTGTGTGTTTAAATTCACTGCATTAAAGATTTTCTGAGCAAGCACTCAGCCAAGCAATAAGAAGAAAAAACAAGACCCTGTTTTTACACTTTGGGAACCCAGAGTCTGTCTGTCTGTCTCTCTATATTCAATTATACACACACACACACACACACACACACACACACACACACACACATACACACACACATGAGCTTCAGTGGGAATTAAGAAAGAATATATATCTTTTAAATATCATATATACATAAATCCCAGAAAAATAAGTGCCATGCCAAATTATAGCCAAAGTAATAAACATTTAGACAAAGAATAAACTCTGGGCCATCAGAGACAGGGCCATTATGCTACTCAAAGCTGTGGGTTCTACTCCAAGACTTCTGTGGCCAAACCAACCTCACCTCAAGTTGGGTAAGCCAAGAGTAATCTATCATTTCAGTCCTTCAATTCCACCTCCTTCAAAGAAACTGTCAGGACTAAACTCATGAATTCCCAGACCTTTGATTGCTTCTGAATTTAGTCTATATCCCAAATCTCACTGACCCCTTTGAAAAATAGTCTTAAGAAGGTCTAATAAACAAAACCCAAGATTCTATTTTCTACCTGTAGTATGCTTTTTGCCTCCCTGAGACTTCTCCCAATGCTTCTTCTTTCTTTCAGATGAATGTGTTCCCTAAAAGACCTGTTTCTGCAATGCAGAATTTTCCCCTCAAGCTCTGTTCATTCATTATATCCCCCCCCCGACCCGTGCCAGAACTGGACCCAGACTCTATTGAGAACCCAGTGTCACATGTAGGCCTTAAGAGGTAGCTGTTACCTCCTGTCATCACCATATATAAAGTAACAATCACTACGGTGCCTGCCTTTCTTAATTCTTATTGCAGCTCTCAGACTTCTGCTTCTGCTCTGTCCATAAGGAAGGTTCTCCAGTCCAATAACTCTCTCCCACGCCTTACAGTTGGCTTTTCACCTCATTCACTGAACACCATGACACCCACATCACCCACAGAGATTCCTCCTCTTGACAGCTCATTTAGAACTTTAAGTCACTCTTTCCAGTGCTCTCTACTTCACTCTGACACCCATTATTAAGGCCACAAACCACATCTCTCCATCACCTAAAACTGATAAAATCTGAAGTCCTGCATCTATAGTGAATATTTTTTTCAGCTAATCCTCTGATGACCATTCTTTCACCTTTTCAGAGCCTTTAGTCATTTGACCCTTTATGCTCTGCCTTCTTCTTAGACTTACCTTAAATTGAACCATAATCATAAACATAACCACAGACACCTTTTATCTTCCCAGCCCTCATTTTCAGCTTAGATTCCAATGCTCCATTATTTCAGTTATTCTTTTTTTCCTCCTTGTGAACTTCAATCCTTTGGTCTTTTCATTGCATTCATTTAGCAAAAGTAAATCCTGAAGGAATCCATTTTCTATGTCTTGGGCAGCTGGACAATCCTGGAGGAAATAACAAATAGGGGCGAGTGATGTTATTATTACCCATTGTCATCTAGGTCACTTATAGTACCTGCATATCCTACTCTATTTCTTTTTCACTAGCCTCATTTATTCACAACTATTCTATATCTTTTCTTGGCCTCAATTTATACCATGACAGACCCATCTTTCAGGTCAGTTTATTTCCTGAAAGAGAGAAATAGAAAGTACTAGATGAGACACCATTAAATCCCTTAATAAGAGGACATCCTCATCTATCTTAACTTCCTTCCCTCTTTTTCAAAGGAAGAACACTGTCCCCTACCATGTTTATGTCCAGTCCTTCCCCTCATACCCCTCATTCAATCCCTTTCACTCTCCCAGGAAGCACACGATGTCAATCATATCTTGTGTTTCAGGTAATCTATTCCTCTTTCTCCAGCACTTCCTTCCTATAAGCATTTAAATAGTTCTTTACATCTTTAAGACAAAACAAAATTAACAAAAACAAAACTTTTCTTGACCCCAATTTTACCTCTACCCTCTTTTCTCTCTTTCTCTGTTTCTGTTGACAGATATCCTGAGTATCCAAAGTGTGTATATCTTCTTATGTCCCCACTCTCTCCTTACATATTCTATCAGCCTTATGTCCTGTGTGCATATGTGCTCTGCCAAAACAGCTCTTACTGCCATCAATGATTATTCCATGCCACTAATTTCAAAAACCAATTTCTTGTTCCTTGGCCTATTTTACTCTGAGTAGTGCTTACAACTTTAGGTTAGAAGTTAGAATAAGGTAATTGTTAAAACTATGAGCTGTGTCAGATGGTGAGGAAAGGATTGGTGAATCTGCACTAGCTGGAATTTGAGTCAATCAATTATAATCTCTCTGTTTTCTTTTCTGTAGATGAGAGACAAAAAGATGGTTACTATTAAGGAGTGCTTCTCTCCTGTAAACCAAGAGGCTATCTGGCTATCCACCATTTACATTAAGTGAGAAACTTGGACTTAACTCTTGATGTTTCCTTTATCTTCACTGCCAATAACCAACCACTGAATCATGTCTTTCTATTTGCTAAACTGCTTTCCAAGTCATCCACTGCTCTTATTTTTCACATTTCTTCTCAAAGATTTTGGCACCTGGATCTCCATCGTGCTCTTCAACCTTTCAATATCTGCACAGGTCACCTGTCAATGTCCTGGATCTAAATTCCTTCACAGACTCTCTCCCAGTTGATCTTGTACAATGTCTTGGAAACTAACTTTTAGGGTCATGCTCTCATCTTTGTAAAGGCCAACACTGCAATGCTTCCAGGTTTTCAATTTCAAACCTCACATTCTCCAACCAACACCTCCTCCCTTGCCAGCCAATGCACACTAGGATGACAGCTTAAACAATCCTTTCACCACTCCAGGCACCTCAGTGCATCAGTCCTAACACGCTTTCTCTTTCCATATATTCTTTATACAGTTTAAATTCAAGGTCAATCATTATAATAATTCCTTGCACATGTTTGGGACCACTTTGCGTTTTACTTTCTTGGTACTGTTGGAAAAAAATGAAAACCCTGATTAAATTGTTTGCCTCATTCTCTGCTTGCATGGACAGAGATGTCTCCCCTTTACATGGGGATTGCCTAATAGTTCATTAAACTATTTCCCTTTCTTCCTAGTTATAAAGCTAAACAATATTTACTAGCATCGGTTGGCTTAAGGTGCTGCCATGACATTGAATTTTAGCGGATGACATATGAGAAGAAATGATGCATGCCACTTTCAGGCAGACATATATAAAATTTCTTTAAAATCATTTTTTTTTCTTTTCCACAAATTTCCAACTGGATATCAATGACCAATATGACCTTGGATAACAAGGGTTGAGCTTCCACCAGCCAGTATCACTGAGAGATGGGATTGTATGACCTGGGATTACACCCTTACCATGTATTAAATTTTATGTTACTGAAATGTATTTCTATTGGATCAGGTCAGTACAATTTCAGGATTTGTCTGTTATAGCAGCTTGGAATATGTTAATAAATAAAGCCATCATGGAACCATGTCTGTAGATAAACACACAGTTATGTTAATTGGTTTTACTTTTAAGTTCATGATCACTAACCTTAATTATTGCCCAGCAATAAAAATAAACTCTCCTATCCTGTTCATATCCTATCTTTTCCGATCCTATCTTACTATCATAGATAATAACTTTTGGCTTTTCGTCTTTGCTCAAAGTTCACACCTGGTCTCTCTATAGATATCATCAATATTTTTAAAATATATACAGAATTTAACTACTTCTTCAATCCAGGACAAAGCTCTATTTTATGTCCTTTTACCAAAACAGTCCCCTAACTGGTGTCTCTTTTCTGTTTCTTTCAACACAGCCCAGCAGACAGGGTGATATTCTCAAACTGCAAGAAAAATTATTTCAGATCTCAAAACCCTCCAGTTTGGCTTTGCATTAGTTCGGGTCCAGTCAGAAAAACAGAAGTAACCCTAGATATTTCAAACTTAGGGAACTAATTTGGATGTCAGATGCCTGGAAGAGCAGAAAATAACAGAGATTAAATGCTGGGAGTAGCAGCTGCTACAGCTGGGCCAAGGGAAGTCAAAGGGTTAGCAGAACTAGGAGTTGAGAAGAGGGACTCTGCAGGGCTGGTTCTCTGCTAAGGGAGAAGCCACTGCCAGAATGTGTTGCTTCCTCAGAGAGTGTGCCACCACACTATGCTGGAAGTGTCATCAAACAATGGAGGCTGATCCAGTTGCTGTTTCTGGGGCAATACTGGGAAAGACTGGAAAAACAGGAAGGAAGTCCCCACTGCCCTTCTTTCCATGTATCGGGAGGTAGAACCTAAAGGGAAGCCAGTTGGCAAGGGTAACTGAGAAATGTAATTTGAAAAATCTTTTGGCTACTCTGCACTCATAAACACTCCTCTACACATATTTTGATTCCCATACAACAGTTAAGATGTCATGCTTCCACCCAGAAAAGTCCAACTCACTTTTACACAAGTGAAGTCATGCATAATTTTTCCATGAAGAGGAGACTCCATTTCCTAGTATTTACCATGCCCTATCTCTGAATGATGGGAACTCCTCTTACTGGTTAGTCACATTCACACCAACGATCCTTACATGAAGAATGGGGCTAAAATCAAGGATGAAAAAATTAGTGACTTCTTTGGTCTTAGACAGATCGATTCATGTGTACAGACAGTTCAGCTGCTGGGATGGCTGTGCCTGTCTTTGGATATTTTTGTGCATCTGGACCTAGGGTGGATGACCTGTCCCTGTTCCATGTGGCTTCTCATTCTCCAGATGGTAATCAACAGGCTCTTCTCCAAGGCAGTTGCAGAGCTCCAGAGAGAGGGCAGAAGGAAACAAAGTCTGTTGAGAATCAGGCATGGAATTCACAAACATATCATATTCAACTGGCTAAGGTGTAGAAAAACAGATTTCCTGTCTTGAAGGGAGATGCTATATGGACTGCTACTTTACAATATGTTACCTGTACACATAAGCAAGGAAGAAAACAAATGTAACAGAGCTTTCTTTTTCCCACTATACACTTTCTCCCTTAATTACCTTGGTGATATAGATTTTTCCCCAGTTTAACCAGTGGTCCAAAATGTTTGTGTTCTTAGGATTAGTATCCATTTTGTCCAGCGCACAGTCTTCTATTAAATGTGTGCAAGCATGTTTCAGGAAGGCTTAGAAAACTTTTATGGGCTATAATTGTAGCAGTGTTGGAAGGTCCTTTCTCAAAAGAATCCAGTCTCCTTTTTGATCAAAGAATTCCAGGTCTGTGAATTGGCTGAGGTCCGGGAGGTAGGTGAGAAACCTAATATTTCATATTTCTTCCCACCAGACCAGAGTTTTTACTTTAGAAGTCTGCCCGTGCATATCACTCCTGTTCTATTTCATTCCTAAGAAATAAAGCAACCAGAATCAAAAATTCCTGCAAGTCAATTCTGATTACCAATCCTTCCTTATTGCATTTATAATGACTAATAAATCTTATTTTTTTAAGTTAGTGTTGTGAATGACTTCTGCTACTCTGTGATCCCATGATACCCACTGAAATCAGAAATCCCTTTTCTTTTCTATTTCTTTTTTTGGGTACCAGGGATTAAATTCAGGGGCACTCAACCACTGAGCCACACCCCCAGGCTCTTTTGTATTTTATTTAGAGACAAGGTCTCACTGAGTTGCTTAGCGCCTTGCTTTTGCTGAGGCTGGATTTGAACTTTTGATCCTCCTGTCTCAGCCTTGAGAGCCACTGGAATTACAATTGTGTGGCCCAGCTAGGAATCCCTTTTCAATGACAGCGTCTCCCTTTGCCATCATTAGCTTAGCTGCCCTAGAGCTCTCTGAAGATGTTGTGCATGCAGGAGTGAAGGAATGTTTTCTGTGGTCTCTAAAGAGATGCAATGAGGTAAGAGATAGGCCAATTTCACAAGGATAGTCTACTTTAACATTCTTGTAACTGTAATCCTTTTCTTTACCCTAGACCAGAAAAATTTTCATCCAACTTTACTGAAAGAGGACCACGGCTGAATCCAATAAAAGAAATATATTGTTAGAACAGCTTTCATCTGCTCAATTTACTATGTAAAATCTGGAAGAAATATATGTTGATAAACTTGGCCTGATCCAATGTCACATTTCACCCTCCTTGACCTAATATCCTTATTATATGTTATATTACATGTGCCATAATCACCTATATTTCTAGGATTTTGCCATTATATTCAGAAAAATAAGCCTGGAATGGTGGTACATGCCTGTATTCCTTTGATTCAGGTAACTGAGGCAGGAGGATCATGAGTACAAAGTTAGCCCCAGAAACTCAGTGAAGCCCTAAGCAACTTAGAGCGACCCTAAGTAAAAAATATTTAAAACTGGTTGGGGATGTTGCTCGGTGGTTAAGCACCCTTGGGTTCAATGCCTGGTATTCCCCTCCCCTGAAAGAAAGAAAGAATGAAAAGAAAGAAAGAAAGAAAGAAAGAAAGAAAGAAAGAAAGAAAGAAAGAAAGAAAGAAGAAAGAAAGAAAGGTAGAAAGAAAGGAAGGAAGGAAGGAAGAAAGAAATTGTAATTTTTTTGGGGGGTGAGAGGGATATAGCCTGTTTCTTCCTGGACTGGACTTTTCACTTGTCCCTATTGGAATACACTTAAAAATTTTCTAGCTATATAGCTCTGGACACAATTTTGGTAATAAGTCTTGAGGACAATAAGAATCTCCTTTGAAAGGAAGGCTCAGGTAGATTTTCATCTTGATTTGTATCAACCCAGATGTTCCCGCTCCTTCCCAGTCAATGTTCTGATTTTCACTTAGACACTGTGAAAGTATTTACAGTCTGTGAATATGCCTTCCATTGTAATTTTTAGAACTGACCCAAATACTTAAATGTTGAGTTTAATTTTTAGCCATTTCTGCCCTGCTACATATGAACTAAAGTGAATATACTGATACAAATTTTTTTTAAAAAAATTCTTGTAGAATCATAAGAGAAACCTTGAGATTGTTAAGCTGAGTCATCCTGCTTTTGTATACTCTCCATTTCAGTCAGAAGTAGTCATTCTACCTTCTAGTCCTCACGGCTGCAGCACTTTGCCCCTTAGGATTCTTGTCTCAGTAAGCACTTTATTCCAAGGAATCAGAGGTGATAATTTAAATAAATACAGTTGGTCCTCCTTCTCTGCAGATTCAACCAAATACAGGCAGAAAATATTTGGAAAAAAAACAAACCTGTGTCTTTATTGATGATGCACAAACACTTTTCCTGTCATTATTCCCTAAGCAATAAAATGAAGTAAATATTTATATACTGAATGAAGTAAATATTTATATATAACATTTATAGCATATTAGCTATTGTAAGTAATCTAGAGAGGATTTCAAGGTTACAGTAGGATATGCATAGTTATATGCAAATTTTGGGTGATTTTATGCAAGGGATTGGACATCTTCAAATTTTGGTATCCACAGGAGGTCTTAGAACCAATTTCCAAGGATACTGAGATGACTGGCTATACTGCATTTTTTTTTTTTTTTGCCAATACGGTATCCCATTTACTACAACACGAAATTAAGCATTAAGTTCAAGATCAAGGACATATCTAAAAATTCCATAATCCCATCTTTGAGGGTTTCCTGGCATCATTCCCAGGGCTTCACTGACCAGTAGGAAAACAGAAAGCATGCTGAGAAATTTGAACAGAAGGTATTCAAACAGAATTGGTAACATGGTTGTTTGAAGGTTGAAAGGACAAAAAGAGAAATTGCAGCAACCAGATATTTTAAAAAAAAACAGGAGAGAGGGTCCATTTCTAGGTGCTCAGGGCTGAAATAGGTGAAATGAAATTCCCAGGACCTAGAAGGTTAAAGGGAGAACACAATAGAATTGACACCGAGACCAATTCTTCCCTCTGAGAAGAAGGTCCTTAATGGCTGCTGCCACATCTTTGAAGACATACTGGGGGATTGGCAATGCCTGGAAGTCCTTGAATAAGGTCAAGGTTGAAGCTATTAGCTGCTACTCATCAAATGAACAGCCAAAGTGACCGGTAAACCCCTCATCTCTTCCTATTGCCTTCCAATCTCCTTCTACTGCCTTTATTGATAAAAGTTAACAGGAAGTCTTTTGACTAACAGGGAATTGTAGTTTACAGAGTCCCAGCCCCGGCAGCATTGAGAATACTGTAGGATGTCTTCAGAATCAAGAGATCATAGATGAATAGCTAACACAGGCTTCTCATGTCACTGATAAAAGCTAAATTCCTACAGTGATCCCAGCTTCTACATAATATAGCTCCTTGATACTTCTCCAGTTAATTTCCTACTCCTATGGTTCCAGCCCTATGAACTCCTAGTTCTTTCCTGAACACACTGGTCATGTTCATTGTGCCTGGAATGCACTTCCCTGAGGTCTTCATGACTAACTCCCTCATTCTCTTCCACACAGGTATTGCTCTCACAGTGAGACCTTCTCTGGACTTTCCAACTACAATATCAACTCCTTCCCTGCTTTCTTTTCCTTTATGCACTATCACTCTATGATATACCCTATATCTTACATATTTATCTTATTGTATGTCTTTTCCAGTAACATGTGAGCTTCATGGGGGGGGAGAACTTTCTTTGTTTTGCCCACAGCTGAATCCTCAGTGAAAAGAACAGTGCCTAACCTGTAACTGACATTGAATAAATATTTTTATTAATAAATATCCACTAACATAACAACAGTCCTAGTCAACTCTCACCTGGAAACAACCAGGAGTCTACTTGCTGCTGTCTCTTTATCCATTCTTCCGCTGATGATCCACATTCAACGCTGCTGCTATACTGATTTAAGTAATCTAATAAGACTGTACCGTAAGTAGCTAGAGAACAAGAGTCCCGTCTTATTTATAGTTACATTTCTACTTCTTCCTTTCAATCATGGCTTTGTATCTAAAACTGACTTACATAGCTAAAATTTACTTATTTGGAGTTCCTTTAATCATTTAATAGTAAAGTTTCCAAAAGGTAGCATCTTTATTAACAGTTTTGCACTTGTGATTTTTCATTATCATATTTGTACATTTCTGCAAATTCTCTTATTACCTACTTTGATCCTTCACACCATAAAAAACAAGAGGATCATTCTTAATTTGGCCTTTCTTAAGTCGAAACAGGAAGGGAAAATACATATATTATTTAACATAAAAGTTACAGCTTTGAAATGCAGCCTGTGAACTGGCACCTGTGTTAAATTCTAGGTTTTTATTTCAGAGTAATTTATTATAAATTGAATATGTGTTTCTTTGTGAAATTCCTTAGGAATAAAGCATAATAAAATCTCACTTAAGTAATCATTTAGAAAACATAAGAGATGTAAGTTACAAAATTTGAACATTTATTTTATATTTGGCACAGTAGTCTAGAGGTCTAAAGGGAATAATTTTTAATAAAATTTCTATCAATTCTTGTCTTGGTTCCACAATAAAGAATTATGTTCCCTGTATTTTTTCCCCAAACAAACCCTGTTTCTCTACTCTGTAAAAGCAGCATACTTTTAGGAATGAACAGATTGATATAGTCTGAGGGGAGGACAAGATACAATAGGAATTCAGGCAACAATTCCTCATGCTTAGGTGTTTCTCTTTATTCTGAGCAAGCAAATCCTTGGAGATTTGCTTGTGCCATGCTGGTGGGTAGGTGAGAGGGCCTTCTCTTGCTGAACTTGGCCTGGAAGTCAGGTTTCATTCACTTTTTTTCCAACAGAAGGCTTGCACAAAATAGGTACTTAAATTGCTTCATAGAATTAATTTAAAAATCAGATACAGAGAGAAGTATATAAAGCAACTCTAATAACATATCAGTGGAATCTAAAAAATGTAATGAAAACCTTCAGATTCAGTGCAAAAATGAACACCCAGATTTATCAATTATGTAAAATTTGGCATTCTAAACATTGAAACTGGATGCATAGCCATAGAGAGTAAATGAGTGTGTGTGTGTGTGTGTGTGTGTGTGTGTGTGTGTGTGTGTGTGTAATGGTTCAAGCTAAATCGAAGGAAAGGGTTTTGGTAATTCTCTAGACAATTCTGGCTTATTTTTTTACAACCTATAAATTGCTGTCCTTCTTCAAATAATATGAATGTAAATGCATGCATATCATTTCCTACCTTCAGCTTCTCCCCTGCAGATCTGGGGTTCTATGACTTTGCAGGATTGTCTTTTCCTCCGGCTCACGCTTCTCTCCCTCACTTCCTTTGGAGCATCTGTTATGCAACATATTGAAAAGCAAATTGCCTATTTTGGAAAGGGTGATTTCTTTTTGAGCCCATCTTAATCTCCAAGGAAAATGCAGAGTCACACAAAAATATGCACAAACAGCTGGAATACAGGTTGACTTTAGTGAATCCAAACCATATATATCTATCTATCTGAAAGTGAGGTTACTTTTTATAAAACTTCCCTGCTATTCTCATAGCACAGCATGAAGTCCTATGAGACCAAATATGCTGTATTTCCACAGACTTTACTTAAAATGGACTAGTATTAATTATCTAATCTTTATAAAAATACTCCTCTGATGAAAAACAATTCTCTACATCTAATTGTAGAATTATCAAAAATATGTTATAAAGGAATTTTATTGAAATAATGTGCTGCTGAAACATAAAGGAATATACTTTGAATCTCAGAATTACTTTCACTACTACTTTTTAGCTCTCATGATTTAACTTTGGCTTCATGTGATCCATCTGTTTGGATTGGAGCCAATACTTCTATGTTTCTTCACATTTACTGACTGCTTACATATCCTATCTGGCAAAGCAGGTAGTTTCTCTTTTCCTTATTTCACAAGTGTTTGGTGATTGCTTTTGCAGGTTTTACCAAAAGATTTTAAGGTAAATTCTAAAACTTCAAAAAAGCTTACATCATCTTATTGTTCTTTTTTTAATACACTATCAGACATTTATGCTAAATTGTTTTCAAGTGAATTATTACAAACCATTTTTCCCCCACACATCCCACCCCATTACTTCTACCTCCATCTCAAAGGCATCCCAGTTGTCAGAGGACATGGACCTGGCACACTCCTCGATGGCCCATCACTCAGGGACAAGACTGGAGATTGCATGCCAGATTACAACCCAAGTAACTGGATATTCACTTACTGAAATCCAGCACAGCTAACTCAGTAACTGATCCGATAAGAAAAGATAAGAAAAGAACTCTCAGGTACCCAGAGGTACCAACTGATGGAAGCAGCTATCACTCTTGGGGCTCAGGAAACATGGAAAAAGGCTGGTCTGCAAACTTACCACCTGGGCGAGGAGCCCTGTGAACCTGAAGCCCAGAGGCAGGTGTTTCTGAGGTGAAGCCTGATGAAGCTAATTCTATAAATGCTGGAATAACTGCCAGCTGGGTCTCCCTGCTGCTGTGGGAGGGCACCGTAGCTTGCTGGGTGAGCAAACATCTCTGGAGTGATGTTCAGGTGTGGAAGCAGAGGTCATGACCAGAAGGAGCAAGTCCCTTTCTTTTCCCCTAGTGTTCCATTCTCCCTCTGTGGCCCCATCTTGACAGAGTGTAACTGGGAACCAGCAGACAAAGAAACATCCAGCCCCTACTTGCACTCCTACATGGGGGAGATCCTATCAGGCTGTGCTCACCTTCTGCCTCATCAGATCCTACAGCTTCCAGAAAATTGAGTCCATTGGAAAATCAATAGTGCAACCCCCATGGCGCTACAGGACTAAGCAGGAGCTTGTGATGGGCTGTGGAGAGCAAGCTGCACCTGGGCGAATGCTTCAGAGAACAGGTACCTGGACTGATTGGGGAGAGGTAACTTACGATGTACCCAATTCTTCATAGGCTAATGGGGCTTTGCCCACACATGACATTGCTGGCTGGTGAGGCCTCCTGCTTATTGCCACCACCATCACCAGGCTGTCTCTGTTTGTAGTGTGTTGGATCCTATTATTTGCTGAGTCCCTGCCACACCATAGCAAAGCCAAGTACAGTCAGTGATTTGGAGGACAGAGAATCTGGTTTCCCAGCTGCCAACTCTCAACTGTTCTGTCTCTCTGTCTAGGACATAGACTCTGAGGATGCAGTAGCTCCAGTTGACTGGCCATTGCCTGGACCTTGGAAGGAACCCCATAAATTATTTCAAATAAATGAAGAGAAATCTCTGGAGCAGAAAGAAGGGGAGAAATTATGAAAAAGAAAAATGACATCTCATTCCCTGCCTTTTGGGTTTTCCTAATCCAGAAAACCCTCTTAACAAATTAGAGAAGGAAACCTCTCCTCTCAGTCATTCCTATTTTACTTTCAACATCATGCAACATTTGGAAGTTACTCACCTGAAGGAAGCCCAGTTTTGTAATCTTATAAATAAAAACAATACTCACTTTGAAGCATTACTGTAAGGATTAGTAAGATAATATATGCAGAATGCTTTCTACCATGAAGGGCACAGATGTGTTCAGCAAACTGTACTATTGAAATCCCCAAATTCCACAGCCTTCAACCATTGTGCCTTTGACGTCACTTCCAAATAAATATACTCACTGAATAGTGATATAAACTAGCATCTACCGGGTATTTGTGTTTTGTGCCAAGCACCATTTGTTTTACCTATATTCACTCATTTAATTCTTTCAACAATTTATGAGGTAGATACATACTTTTATTTTTCCAGTTTGACTGAAGAGGAAATTAAGGTACAAAAAGTTCTGTAACCAACCTTAGGTTGCATTGCTAGAAAGTAGAACTAAAATTTGAACCCAGGGAGTTGGGCTCCAGAATCTATCATCTTCTTAACTACTGTTACTATTACAGTGATTCTTTAATAAAAGTACTAATAACCTTAGTCTTAAAGCTAACTATTCTTTAAGCCTTCTGGGTATTTGCAGCACTGTCTTGTGTGATTATTTATAGACATTTCACCCAGTTTAGCCAAAATTCCTAAGGAAAGTCATCAACTTCAAAAAACTACATCTGACTGAATAGAACCCTTCAAGAAAGAGGAGAGGTGGTGTCCCCTTTCACAGAGGTATGGATGAAGCTTAAATTTAGTCAATCTAATTATAAACTGTTATTCTTCTATTATGGAAATACCCTGTAATTGAATACTAGAAAATCCTCCATAAAAGCTTTCCCCTCAGGCAAGGTTTAGTACTAGCCTTAGAAGCCCAATTAAATATGATCAAAACTATGTTTTAAGAAACTCAGTTATACTTCAAGACGATTGAAAGGAAATGCTTCAATGAAATGAATAATTTTTTCTTTTTCTTTTTTACAACTTTTTTTTTCAATTTTTCTTAATGAGAAAAATACTATTATAAAAAGAATGTCATTAAGTATAGGAGAAAATTTCTATAAAAACAGAATATCTAGATAAATAAAAACATAAATTATATATCTGATAATGGTACCACTGCATGTTAAAACTCTTGCTGTGTTTTTTAGATTTTTTTTTCAGTGCAACAATAGGCATACACTTTGTGTTTACAAAGAGTGGGATCATATTGTGGTATGGCTTCCCACTGTTTTGTGTCTCATTTATCAGAATACTGTGAATATTTTTCTCTATGAATAAATATACATGTATATCAAGGGATACCTGGGAGATATATATGTATATATATCTCCCAGGTATATATATACATATATACCTGTACATTTATTTGCATTAACATATCAATTTTTAAAATCATTCTCTTTGTAGAACATTTAGATGGATTCCATTTAATAACTGTTATAACCCCAAACGTATCCATTTGTTTTAGTCCCTTGTCTGATGAGTTCCTCAGGATAAATTTCAAAGTTGAATTGCTGGGTTGAGGGTGCTTAGTCTGTATTTTAGTGCATATTGACTAATTGCCTTCCAGATATCGCTTCCTCCAGTAGGTATTTCAGAAGGCCGCTTCTGTGGAGGCAAACCATGTGTCTTTAACAGCTTTGTCAATCAAACAAGCTAAACAAACCTTATTTATTTATTTATTTTTTAGTAACAGCTTCATTTTCTTTTGTCACTGTGTCTCTTCTGTCATTTATCTGTTTTTGTCCCTTGATTTTATTTACAGAATTGCTTTTTTAATGAATTTGTTAGAGCTATTTATCTTAAAATATTTTAATATACTGCAAAAGTGCTTTTAACCAGTTGGTGAATTAACTATATAGAAATGTCCATTTATATGTACTTCATATATTGTATTATAAAGAAAAGAAAAGGTGCACATTCAAAAGAGTCCTGAGGTGTACTACCTGCCTAAACAGAGGCAAGAGCAGTATGACACTTTAATTGCAGGAAAAGACAGAGCAGCATTCATGAGAGACTCTCAGAAAAAAATGCATGATCCAGCCTCTCCAGTTTTTAGAAATAAAACAAAAGATCTATACCAATCTGGACAGTATATCTTTCCCAGTTTCTCTCTGCCTGGTTATATTTATTCATCCCTTAGACCTCAGCCGTAGCACTACTTCCTCAAGGAAGCTCTTTCTGACCTTGCTTACTAGGTCAGATCTCCTTATTTTATGTCCAGAGACAGTTTACTCCTTTGAAACTCTTCTCACCATTTGATTTCACATTTATTCACAGGATTTTTTCATTCAGTCTCTCTTGCTCACTAAAATGCATATGGCCTGAGGGCAGAAATGACTGATTTTGCACCTCTTTATCTCTCTACACGTAGCCTGTCACATGGGAAATGAATGATAAAGATTTGTTAAGAAAATGAATTGAGTATAAATATGTCAATCATGTTGAACATTCACAAAACATAACATTATCCATTCTGCATGAATATTTTTGACATTCTCACAAACTGCTTACTTGAAGAACAACTTCAGGTTTTATTATATGTCTATATAACAATATTAATTTGGGAAATCATGATTTACCAGGATAATGAACCATCTGGTATCCCAAGTGAGCAAAACATAGGTCAACAAAGCCTGTTTAAATAAAGTGACTTTCCATAAAATCTTTCATAACTTTTTAAAAGTCTGTTGATTAGATCCATAGAGATCTCAAGTTGAAAAACTTTTAAAAGTCCTCTCCTTGTACAGTTCAATACAGTAGTCACTAGTCATCTGTGTGACTATTGGGCAGTTGAAAGGAGTCTATGTCAAATTGAGGTATACTGTATGAATAAGATGTCTCAAAGTCTTCCTAAAATCATGAAAAAAACCTTCCCTATTTTATATGTCAAATGATATAATATTTTGGATAGATTGGATTAAAGAAACCCCACTATTAAAATTAATTACACCTGTTTCTTTTTTCTTTTTCAGTTTTTTAGAAAATTTATAATTATATATG
This sequence comes from Ictidomys tridecemlineatus, assembly GCF_052094955.1. Classification (NCBI taxonomy): domain Eukaryota; kingdom Metazoa; phylum Chordata; class Mammalia; order Rodentia; family Sciuridae; genus Ictidomys; species Ictidomys tridecemlineatus. Next base: position 385,470 of record NW_027521036.1, read on the forward strand.
TGACTCATATTTCTATTAAGATATTTTTTCTTGCTATAATTCACAACATGGAAAAACTTTATCTAATTAAAATCAACTCTATTTCACACTTAAGTATTTAAATGAATTGAAAATGGGGAAATCTGCAAAGAAAATGTTCAAAAAACAAAAAACTGTTAGAGAGACCTAACAGATACTTAATGCAAGTCCTCAAATTTCCACAGCATCCACTTTCTCTACAATTGAACAGATTGACATATTCATTTTCTAAAATTAAAGAAACAAACTACAAATGTTGAGAAGGGTAACCCATTGGAAGCATGTTAATTTAAACTTATATCACCTGACAATCTGATGAAAAGAAGGTAATTAAAAAAAACAACAACAATGGAAATAAAATGGGATGTCTTCTTGAGGGAGCCCAAACTGTGCATAGTGCATGAAAAAGAGCACTGACTACTAAGAAAATTCCGAGGACTTTCTAAATAGTTCAGTTTAGTTCTTGTTTATTCTTTTTTTTCTTTTCCTTGTAGTAGTGGGGATTGATTCCATGGTCTCATGCATGCATGGTAAGCAAGTGCTTTACCACTGAACTATGTTCCTTCAGTATAAATTTTGATATTATGAAAATTAAGTGATTGATCATAGGGCATAGTCAATTCAAGAAAACATAATTGAGGTATCATATCATGGAAACAGTTCTTTCTACCCAAAATGGTAAAATAAAATATCATTATTTGGTAATTCTGTCTACTAAGAACAACTTTTTCTCTCAAGATAAAGGTGGAGTGATAGGAGGAGACAATTCATAAAAGATGAGAAAGAATAAGGTTGTGCTGTGGTTTTTCAATGCTTTATGGTTAAAGGGGTTTACTTTAAAAGATCAGCCATCTTCTATTGGACAATATATTAATTTTTAGGATAAAATTCATAAATGGATATCAATGCATATTAGATTAATAGAGGGTGTGAAATAACAGCTTATAGTGATGCCAGCTATTGCAACTCACCTATCTGTATTAAAATGTGCTGCTTTGCCTCCACTGTCACCATCTTCCATGTGCTTTTGTGACAGATATTAATGGAGCCTTTGGTTTATTATACACATTGGCCAAAGCAAGTGAATGACCGTTTGGTCTGTTCACTGACTTCAAATCACATGTTATCAGTGAAACCTTCACTGCTGGGTTTCCTTTCATTGTATCTCCAAGCTGACCATTTCCTGTCAATGTCCAATATATATATTATTTTTTGGTTATATTTTTTTCAGCTTTCCTTTGTCCACCAAATTGAAACCAATACTATAACTAGAAAGTTTAAAAAGAAATAATAAGAAAAAAGAGGAAAGAAAATCAGCTGAACAGTTATTTAAAATTAAGATTTGACTCTCCTATAATTGAAAATGAAAAAGAAAAACCATAGTCTAACCATAATTATTTAATATAGTAGAATATATTTAGGAATTCATTTAGGAAATTCAAATAATAAATACAGATGCAGTTTTTAAAACATCAATGCACTCAACCTTTAAGTTTATAACTTAGGTCTTCTGTCATCATAATTGCTTTATACTACCAAAGAATAATATTTTGAATAAATGTTCCCTTTAAAATTTTTATTGTTATCTTCATAGTGGAGTGGGTCTTTAGATGAGATAGTGTACAATTTCTCTCCTCAAGTTTATAAGCAATTCAAAGCAATTAATTGATTTGGAGAAGTTTTCAATAGGGTACTACTCTGAAATTTTCTGATTCCAATATTTCCCCCCCATAAGATTACTGAACCCTTCCTGTGAAATTCTTAGATTTTTTTCAGAAACCCTTATATATTTTGTTCTTATAATTTGCCCCCTAGAAATCTTATCTTTTCCCCCTAATCTACATGTATAACTTTCTAAGGTAGTTTTAGAATATACTCTTTTGATTTTACAGTTATAACCAGAGGATATGTAATAATTTTTCTTGGAATGAAAGTTTTGAGAACTTTCCCAAATTCTTAGGTAGTAACATTAGACTTTGGTAGAATCCCTGTCTGTCCAATCAATTTGGCCCCTGTTCTCTTGGCCTCTCTGGAGCTCAGGGGCTCAACTCTCTGATCTGGTATTAAGTGGTGAGGAAAAGATGTTGGTCGGTAACTTAAATTGTATCATTTTCAGTAACATATTGGATTATGCTCAAGATTATGAGCAGAATATCCTTGAAAATTCTGAGGAATGATTATTGGTGATAGGATTTCAAGGAGACAATATTTTTAGAATCTTAAGATGACCACTTGCTCCACTCAGATTCTAGCTAAATTAGGAAGCATTAGGCAAGTGAAATTTATAATTTCAGCTATAAAATTATTACATTCTGAGGATCTAATTTACAGCTTGGTAATAATACTAAATGATATTGTATACTTGAAATTGGCTAAGAGTGCAGATCTTAAGCTTTCTTACACTCACATGCAATAAATATGTGGGATGATGGAGGTGTTAATGAACTTGATTATGGTGATCATTTCACAATGTATATAGAGAGTGAATCATCATGTTATACACCATATATATATAATTTATACTTCAACAAAGCAGAAAAAAGAGCAAATGTTTTTCACAGTAGGTAAAACATACAGGGTATCAGATAATAGACAACTATTGCTGAGGGCCATTACCAAGTAGGAATGACACATCAAAATTTCCTTGCCAAGCGTACCCCATGCTGCTTAGAGGACATTCAATGGGACATTGCATGCATGCTTTAATAAGGTGACCTTGCTCAAAGACCAAGGCGGATCCGGGTTTAGAACTGATCAGGTTTGAGGAAGTAACCGGCTCCTTGAGTTTAAGGCGTTGCCAGTTTAAGATAATGGGTTTTAGGGAAGTTGGAAGTTGAAGATTATTGCTGGGATTAGGGTGTTCCTGTTGCTTGTTCCCGTTGAGTTCTCCTGAGATTAAAATGGGATTTGGAGAGAGCCTCGTGGAGTAGGTGAATTGTGCGGGAGACGGCAGAACGCGATTGCCCCTGGACCTGTGTGGAGGTGGTGTGAGAGCTGGAATAAAGAATTGCTGTTTGAATCTACAAAGCTGTGTGGTGGCTCGTGATTCTGGTGCCAAGCATTGACCTTGGCAAACTATCTCTGCTATTTATCCCGAACTAAAATAACAACAACCACAAAAACCCTGCAAAAGGCTCACGGATATGCTTCCTAAACAGAAATAGGGTGAAGGAGTTATTCAAGAAGAAAGAATGAGAAAAGGATTTGTTAATACATGTTCATCTATACAGGGCACAAGCCAACTACTAGACTCTGTAGTCTAAACAATTTTGGGGTGAAGGAGAGATGTGGTAGGATAAGTATCCCTGAGCTCTGTTCAAATCATTACTAAAATTTACTGATTGAACAGACTTAGAATTAACTCTCTGATTCAGTGATCTAAGACTTTAAATCTCAGGTCTTCAACTTTTCCACTTAAAAGCTAAAAATTACCTTTAAAACAGTTATCTTTTTAATATTTTTATATTATTTTAAGAGGTAAGTTTCGTAGGACATTTATATATATATACTTTATAATTTGTGTATGTGCATGTTTGTAATGTTAATTACTTTTTCTAAATCTATGGCTAGACAGCTTTACTAATATTTATTATTAAGTCTTTATTTTTGCTAATCTAGGAGAATAAAACAGAATCTCACTATATTCAAATTTGCATAACCCTGATTATTGATGAAGTTGGATACTTTTTCATATCCTAGTTGTTTTTCAGCTTTTTTATTGCTATGATTAAAGGATCTGACCAGAACAACTGTTAAGGAGGAAAGGTTTATTTGAGGGCTCATGGTTTCAGAGGTCTTAGACCATAGAAGACTGGCTTCATTTTCCTGGGCTCCAGATGAGTCCAAACATCATGACTAAGTGTGTGGCAGAGGGAAGCAGCTTATATCATCAAGACTAAGAAGCAGAGAGACTCCACTCTCCAGATACAAATATATACTCAAAGCCACACCCTAATTCCCACCTCCTTCAGCCACACCCCCACAACTGATGGTATATCAATCCAATGATAAGGCTAAGGCTACAATCCAATCATTTATCCTCCAAATCTTCTTACATTGAATGAGTGCTATGGTTTGGATATGTGGTGTTCCCTGAAAGCCCACATGAGACAATGTAATGCCTGTAGATATTTTCTTCTTATTTTTTCCTATGACACCACTCTTCTTTTCTTGATTTGTAGGAATCCTTCATATATTCTGCTCATTAACTGTGTATTTTTGGAATGTGTTGTTTAAATTCATTCTTCTAAATGAGGTTTATTTTTCTAATTTATTTATAGTGTCTTTTAAATTCTTAATTTTTACTGTAGTGTGAATTATCAGTCCTTATCTTTGTAATAATAGTTTTTTTTCATATTCATTGAAAAATCCTCACTACTCTTAGATTAGATTTTTCCCATAAATGATGTTTTTCTATTTTTCTCCTTAGAGTTTTAAGTTTAGTTTTCACTATTAAAACCTTAATCTACCTGGAAATGATTTTTACATGTGTGTTGTAAGATTGAAATTTTATTTGTTCCACGTGATGACCAATTGTCTGAACACTGTTTATTGAATATCCTTCCTTCCTACAGTTGTTAAATTTACTCCCTACATCATCTAATAAATGCTCAAATAAACACAAGCCTGATTCTGGGTTATCTATTGTTCCACTGGAGAATCTGCCTTTACTGCACTACATACACCACACTAAGTTACAACAACTTTACAGTATATCTGAATAACTACAAGGCAGGTACTCACACCTTATCCTACTGTTTCAGAGGTATCTATTTTCTTAGTTATTCACTCTTCACACAAATATAAGGATTAGCCTGCTAAATTCTACAAAAACTAGGAATTACATTAAGTTTAGAGATAAATTTGTCATATAGCAGTGCTATTGAGTTCTATCTGTTGATTTCAAATTTTGCAGCTTTACTAAATGAATTTATTAGTTCTAATAGATTTTGGATGGAGTCTCGGGTTTTTGATATATATGATTACAACATCAACAAACTGTGATGATTTGACTTGTTTTGGATATCTTTTGTTTCTTTATCTTGCCTGATTGCTCTTTCTAGGACTTCCAGCAGTATGTTGAATAAATGTGATAAAATGGGCATTTTTATCTGGTTCCAGATTAGAGAGAAGGCTTTCAGCCTTTTCCCATTCAGTATAGTGTAAACTGTTGGCTTATTACATGTGACCCTTATTATGTTAAGCTACTTTCCACCTATACCTAATTTGTTTAGCATTTCACAAAGGGATGTTAAATTTTATCAAATGTCCTTTATTCTATTGAGGTAATCATATGTTTTTTGCCCTTCATTCTGTTGATACATTGTGTTACATTTGTTGATTTGTATATGCAGAACTAGCCTTGCATCCCTGTCACTTGTTATTGTGGTAAATAATATTTTAAGGTGCCTTTGTATTTATTTGACAGTATTTTGTGGAGGGCTTTTGTACCATCTCTGTTCTGTTCATGAAGAATATTGGTCTATTGTTTCCCTTTACTTCTGTTATACTTTTGTCTAGTTCTCATATCAAGGTAATTCTGGCTTTCGAGGAGTGTTTGGAAGAATCTCTTCCTCTCCAATTTCTTGGAATAATTTGAGAATAATTAATACTTGTTATTATTTAAATGCTTGGTAGATCTCAGCAGTGAAATATATATCCAAAGCTACATTATGCCCCTTCCTGTTCTGGGTTTTTCTTTGATGGAAGAATTTTTATTGCTGATTAAACCTTATTATTTGTCTGTTCATGTTTTTTATTCATGATTCCATTTTGGTAAGGTATAAGCATCCAGTGTTGTCCATTTCTCCTGGGTTACCAAATCTGTTGATGTATAGTTGTTTATAAAAATCTGTAATGAACCTTTGAATTTCTGCAGCATCTGTTGTAATGTCTTCTCTTTTAGCCCTGATTTTATTTGACTCTTCTTTTTTCTTACTCTAGCTAAAGTTTGTTAATATGGTTTACTTCTGTAAAGAACCATATCTTTGTTGATGCTTCCTTAATTTTAAAGTCCTGACTGACCTTTAGTGATGGTTTTATTTTGCTCATTCATCTGTGCCTCCACATTTTATTTAATTAAATATTTTTCATATACTTGCAGTTGGCATAATGTTACTCCATAAAGGTATTTATGTCCTAATCATCAGAGCCTGTGTATGTGGGCACACATGACAAAGGGGAATTAAGGTTGCACATAGAATTCAAATCACAAATTAGCAGGTAGGGAGATTTTCCTCCACTATCTAGGTAGGCCAATAATGATCACTGGGTCATTAAACATGGGAAAGGAGGCAGAAGAAGCGGGTTAGAGAAAGAGATGTGACAATAAAAGCATAATCAGAGAGAGATAACATTGCTGGATTTGAAGATTGATAAAGGGAGTCATGATTCAAGGAAAGTAGGAGGCTTTGAGAAAAATGGAAATAGATTCATCTCTAGGGGATTCAAAAAGAACATGGCCCTGATGACACCCCAATTTTAGGACATCTGGCCCCCAAATGCTAAGATAATGTGTTGCTTCAGGTACTTTTTTGTGGTAATTTGTTTAAGTGACAATAAAAACAATACATAGCATCATATTCTGTATTGCATATTATGATTTTCTAGTTTGGGCTAGGTAGGTCTTCATTCTGCAGACGTGGTTGTCTAAATTATAGACATATATTTATTCAGCTTTATCTGGTTATTTTCTTTTTTGCCTCCATGAAATTTAGAGAATGAAGAACAAACTTGTGTAACTTAATACAAGTCAATAAGTTTTATCATCACAAACCTAGATGAGAGATTTGGAGGGATGGACTTTAGAGTCACTCAAAGAAATCTGATTTTATATTACCTATGCTTTTTACCCATCCAAATTTGTCATATGTCTTTTCTTTACAAATAATGGAGAATTATTTGTATTTCATATCAACTGGTCTTATGACTGATTCAAGTTTGGCTATATTTAATTACCCTGTGGGAAAAGCACTGAAGTTTTCATCACCATCTTTTTGCTCAGGCTATGGTCTATTGCAAATGCAAATTATGGGCATGTTTGGGACATAATTTTGCAAGGATATGAGCTGGAGTTTACTTATTTTAAAGTACATGAACTTGTCCATTCCCTTTCCTTTTAAGATTTAAATATAAAATTAAACCTGCCAACCATTTTATTAGTCACAGCACATGTGAGTATGACACACTTTTCAGGAACTAGTTACAAAGTTTGGGCTTCTACCTACTAAAGATTACTGAGAACATTTTTATAAACCTCTTACCTTCTAAAACAAGCTAAAAGTTTGTATGTTCACTGACTTATTTCTTTGATGTATTTTCCTCTTGTGACAAAGTTAATAACTGCGAAATTATATGCTTATTAATATCTCTCTAAAAAAGAAGCCAAAAGGAGCATTTAAAATATTTCATTATAGCAAGCAAACCAACTGTAACTGAATTGGTTCTGGAATTTCAAAGATAAGTATAATTAATTATGCCTGTGTTTTTCTAGATCTAGTTAGATAAATATTTCTAACAGTAAAATAATATAGTGCTATATATGTTGTGTAGAATTTTTATGTAGTGTGTGTGCACACACACACACACACATGAATTTTATATATTCTGTTGAATTTTAGATTATTTCTTATTCTGGATTCTGGGTTCTGACATTATTAAAGTTAAATTCAAATTAAGACCCTATTTGTTTTGTTTGTTTGTTTTAACCATAAAACGAGTTACTTGAGACTAAAAACTATTAGGTATAATCACAACAACAACAAAATTATTGAGAGTTATTATGTGACAAGTAGTCTTTGAAAAGATTTTATGTATTAAATCCTAAAAACGCATTAACATTGGTGCCAACATAATCATCTGTATTTTACCCTTGGGAAAACAGTGTCTCAGAGAAGGGACTACACTGATCAGGTCACAGACTTTGTAGGTGTTGGAGCTTACATTCCAACTCAGGCAGCCTGTGCTCTCGTCTTTGTTCTTAGGCTCTTGGGTTGTGGAAATTACATCTGATCCTGGAAATGGAAACAGAAGTTGGAGAATGTCAGAATACACTGAAGTTGAAAATTAGACCAGTTGAAGCTCATTTTTCTAATCCTTTTTCTTTCCTTGTAGAGTGTGGTGGACGATTGAAAGCAGAACCCAAACCCAGAGAGCTATACTCACACGCACAGTTTGGAGATAACAACTACCCAGGACAGGTGGACTGTGAGTGGTTGTTAGTATCAGAACGAGGCTCTCGGCTTGAATTGTCCTTCCAGACCTTTGAAGTGGAAGAAGAAGCTGATTGTGGCTATGACTATGTTGAGCTCTTTGATGGTCTCGATTCCACAGCAGTGGGACTTGGTCGATTCTGTGAATCTGGGGTAAGTACACCACCAAGGGGATACTGTAGACAAAACTAAAAATGCCTATTAATTGATGATTACTGTGTGTAACATTTAAAATTTGCGATATTTGTGCAAAAAGTTATATTATTAACGGCTTGAAGAAATATAATGAATGTGCTCTTCCACCCTCCCACTTTTCTACTCCTGATGAATTTGCCTGATTATATTAGCCAAGCAGATTAATTTAGTAGTTATACTTTCTGGTTACTTCCATATTCTAACTTTTTATTGTACAATAAGTATTGAAATACTCAATAATCTCAAAGCATGTTCTACCTTTTTATTGTGCAATAGGCATTTAAATATTAATCTAAGTGCAGTAAACTTAAACACATAAATTTAACGATTTCATCACCTTCCTCAATTAAAGCATTAACAGAAAGAATATGCACATCATTCTAATTGACATTCTCTTTTCAGCTGATATTCTTGGTGGGAGTGGAGGGTCAGCTGCTGGTATGTTGGCTCAGTCTATGCTCTAGGAATATTGTTCATTTCACAGTGTCTCATGTACAAGTGCAGAGTGCCAGAAACAGGCTCGAAAAGGTCACCATGAGAAATGAGAATAAAAAAAAGAAAGATTAAGGTTTTCTCAATGCTTCTTTCCTGGGATGCACTGAATTAATATTGAATAGTCTTCTGAATACATATTCTGTTGTGAAGATATTAGTCCCAATTTTTTGAATGTCTGCCGGTATCTATTGCGTAAATAATACTGTTGAACTTTTGCCCAAATAACAACTGAAATAAAGAAAAAAGAAATTTCTTGCTACTTAAATTATTAAAGCAAAAATTAATTAAAGATTTTAATTCTAGAGTGGCTTTGACTCAGTAATTTGTGAAACAAATTTAACATCCCTTTACCTTTTCTGACCTCTCTTTATAAATATATTTTTTAAAAAACTTGCCTTAAGGGTTTGGGGAAGAAATACGCGAATCTAGAAAGGAAAGTAGAAACAGGCTCATGCAGGTTTGAAGCCCAGCTATAGAATTGACTAGCCTTTTGATGTCTAGCATAACATTGTCTTTTCTCAGTCTCAAGTTTCCTCATCTGTAAAAGGAAGCAGTCAATCATATTGATTTGTCAAGGTTGTTGGGAGGGTGGAATTATATGCCAAAGAAAAACATGCTCAAACATGCATTGCCATGAAGGAAAAGCAACTCATTCTGTTGTTTTGTTTTGTTTTCTTTCAGCCACCAGAAGAAATCTATTCAATAGGGGATGCCATTTTAATTCATTTACACACGGATGACACAATCAACAAGAAAGGATTTTATGTAAGATACAAAAGCATAAGATATCCAGAAACCACACATACCAAAAAATAACACCAAAACCTCTGTCAGAACATAAAGGATTGTGCACGATGGAGAGAAGACATAGACATATTAAAAAAAAAACTGATGATATTAGCACAAATGTTTTTATAAAATGAGTTTGAACAAAAGAAAACTATAAGGTCAGAATGATCTCTGTACTAGAAGACAAGCTTCCAGCCAATCCTGTTTAGCAACAGGAGGATATTTGAACTCTGTGCTTCATGTGCTGTTAAAACTGGTTGAGGGGCATCTTGTGCTTCAAGGGAGACTCTACAAGCTTCTGTTAACAGCTTGAAACAGATGCCTCGCAATTCAGACAGTTCAATTCAGGGGCTGTGACCCTGCAAATGTTCCTTTTGACCATTTTTCAAGAATTGGGACTGATCTTGCAGGTCATAAACTGGAAAAACCTCTTCTTAGCATAATTGCTTTGACTTTGTATCACGGATACAATGTAAACCAGATCCATATGAGCTGATGTGAAATGGGAGTTTTTGAGGGTGGTTTGTATTTTAAGTATGTGTGTGTGTGTGTGTGTGTGTGTGTGTGTGTGTGTGTGTGTGTGTCCGTCTGTCTATCTGATGTTTGGAAACTGGAATATTTCAGCTTCATTATTTTCACTTGCAGGCCAGCTTAACCTCTTTGAAACACAAATGATCTTGAGACCACTTCATTGTTCTTACATTTTGACTAGTGTAAGTGGTCAAGTAGTGTCAATTAAAGCCAATGCTGATCATCATTTATTTAATTACGGAAATGCCCAGTTAATTGGTGAATTCAGTTCCTTCTGTGTAAGTGCTGCCTTTTTACACCAAATCCAAGAAGCATGTGATGTCTTACGAACTTTATGAGAAAACTTCCCCGGGGTGTGCACAGGATTCTTCTAGATGCCTGCCTGGATGGACCACACTCAAGTTACTACTGCTGCTATTGTCTGTTTTTCATTGTTGACCTATTATTGTTGTAGTTATTATTGTTGATATTGTCATGGTTAGTGTATTTTAAAAAATTAGATGAAGTGGAAATAGGCCTTGTGAGAATTGAAAACTCTATTTTTTTCCATCTGTCTCTCTCCCTCTCTCTCTTCCTGAAATTCAGTTTAAAAATGCAATGTTGGGGAAAAAAATGAATTTATTACTGAAAGATTTCCTATGGTGCTATTGCATAAACATTTTTTAAAACACATTTTGACCTTTGAGCCAACCACCTGTAGACTATGAATGTCTCCCTGTGTCTGGCTGTTACCATTTGAAGACTAAAGACTTGTTAAATATACCAAGGGTATATCATTGCCTGGGCAGCCCTTGTCCTGTGGAACAACTTCTTATAATGCCTTAGAATTCTTGCACATGATCAAACAGATCCTCCTAGAAACACACCTCTAAAATGTGGAACCTGATAGTGTATGCGAATCAGTAGCTCCGTGAGGAAAATCCATTTCTGTGACTGAGACATCGGACGTAAATATAGTGACCTGCTTTTGTTGTAGAAAATGTAATTTTAGAATGACTTTTCTGTTTTACAGCCATGTGTTTTTTTAATATTAATGTACGTATATGTGAGACTGTCTGAGTGAGTGAAGCCACAAGATGGTGAAAAAGTAATGAGATGGTTGAAAAGTTAAATTTATTGTGCCAAGTTCTACTAGAATCCTGTTTGAAGTAGCACCATTCTTAGGATTCATGGACAAATAATGGGAACTTCTAATTATTATCAACCCCATTAAAGAAATACTCTTTTCTTTAGAGAACTCTATTTTGTTGTTTTTGGATGTTGATGTAGATTGCTCTATGAAATAGCTTTGTTTCTGTTACCTGTCCATGAATGTTCAGTGTTTAATAAAATTGGGTATATTTCTTTATTTTTACAGAATTAAACTATACACACAGATGTAGCTAATTTGTTCTTTCTCTCATTGTTCTCCTGAAAAGATGTTCCCCTACTCAGAAATTGTAAAGTGTAAATACATTTTTTTAAAACGTCGTTTTGATCTCAATGACTGTTACTTTAGAATTGTGTAACTATTGCCTGCAATGTAGATGTGCCTCTGCTTGGAGCTGATTTATTCCAATAACTTCCACTATTTTTTCACTGATCTCCAGTTAGCTAAGATACGCCAGGAATGGAGAAGAGAGAAGAAGGCATTTACAGCAGGAGAGTTCTACACTACTCTGAGCCTGTGCTAGGCACATACACTAGCTCCTTGTAAATTTCATACTACCCATTGAGGACTCTGGAAACATTGTCATTTTGTAGTCAGGACCTGAGGCACCAATACATTATGCCACTTCCCAGGGTCATAGTGTAAAGTTAGATGTAGAAACCCAGCTTGTCTGATATCAACATCTGTACCCAATGTAGTTGAATCAATCTCAATATATACAAACAGTAGGGTTTTTGAATGATGAAACTTTTTCACATAAAGTAAATTTTAGGGGTGAATTAGAGTAACACTTTCAGGGTAAAGATATTGTTCCTTTTAGGAACAGCATGAAAAGTAGAATGTTAACTGTAGATATCGTTAAGAACCAGAATTAATACTAAAAATTTAAAACAAACACACTGTAGTTTAAACGTTTTGTTAAAATGAATATATTAAATTATTTTACATGGCATGGTAGGGAAATTATAGCATTCATTTTTAAGAAATAGTCTGAATATTCCAATTGACATTAGGCAATATGAGCTATGCTCAACCCCATTGGGAAATTATAGAGGTTTGTAGGAAGCATATTGTCATAACTTTAGATCTTCAGTGTGGATATTAATTTTATTGTATATTATGTCAGATATGAGTTTACTGCATATATTTTTTACCTTAATTCAACATTTGCCTTACGTGTGTTGTTAAGTGCAGACAGCTTCATTGTTATTTTTTTTAGTAAAAGTTAGACATTGTTCTAGGCATTTTATTAAATTAATATTGTAAATTATTATGAATCCCTAATCAGCATATTGATTTTGCATTATATTTGCAAAAGTTCTAACTCCTGTGAAATCCTCAGGACTATATACAGAACAAAAACAACAAAAATTCTGCTCAATATGATTTTTTAAGTTATTTTTAAAAGTTAATTTCAAAAATAAATATTACTTTTAAGGTGATCATAATAAAACAATTGCATAAAACAACTTTTTAAAGGCAATGGATGAGAAATAGTAGTTGTATTTCCAAAGTCCCCAAATATCCCATGTCTTCCTTGGTTGACTTTTTGCTATCTTGAGCTAATTTTAATGTGTCACAGTATCAAATTTAAAGCTTGTTCAATTTTGTTGTTAAATATCCTAGACAATCTTACTTGGTTTCTATTATTGCTACATTTTTGATGGTAAACTTCAAATATCAAATTTCGTTCAGTATAAGCAAAATCCCCCAAAGCATCAAAACTAATTTTATTTTTTAATGGGTTAAAAGGTATTTTTTAAAAAATCAATAAATTTCATCCATATTTATATTTAGTACAACAATGTGTGACATTAGGTAGTATAAGTATATGACACATATAATTCATGTTTGCAAATCCATACTCTTTCTCTCTCTCTCTCTCTCTCTCTCTCTCTATATATATATATATATATATATATATATATATATATATAATGCATTCAAAAGTAACAGTACATATGCCAATTGAAATTCATAAGGGGATATATATCCTTCACATATGTACCCACAATATTCATTGTCCTCTACATTGTTTCATGTATAAACTTGTTGAAGTATAAAGCTCACAACAGCTTGAATTTTCAGTTATCTCAGTGTATTGGGGTGCAGTAATCTCTTCATGAAATTCATATTTTCCAAAGTCAGAGTACTCTGTGATGGCAGTAGGATTATATATATATATACACACACACACACACATTGGGACCCTTGCGACAGAGACAGGGAGCCAGGAAGTTACATGTTTGTTAGTTTTAAAAATTCATGGAGAAGTAAAACGAGAAAAATGTGTGACAGGTTTTATAATAGGTATCTCTTATGAAGCAAAAGGCAAGTCCAAGTATACACCATGCCTCCCACCAAATGCCTCTACTTTTAATCCTTTAGGATTATTTTTATCAATGTTAGGATAAGTAGTCGGAGTCTAGTAGGTTATGGGTTAGTGTCAGAGATTCAATATTTCAAATAGCAATACAGAAAATGAGTCTAATATATATGGGAACATGTGCCACATAAACATCATCCACTGTCATCCACCACAATGCCTTGACATTTCTATCATCCCAAATGAGACACTATGAGAGGAGAAGAGGAAAAAAATCTGTGAATACATATCTGGAATTGGAAATTCTGAGGAGCTCACAAACTTGGGTGTGGCAGAAGGGATCCCAAAAGTAGGGGACAGGGTAAACATTCCACAAACATGGGAGCTTTGCTGGCCTAATGACCTTCTTGACTCTCTGCCTCTGACATTTGTGCACTAGAAATATAGCTTTATGCTCTGGTTTCCTTTGTAGTGAGACCATCAAAGCTTGGTGTGAGTCTATGTAAACAGGAGGACATGGTTTCATGTTTTCCAATACGAACAGGAAGCAGCAGAGCTGAATCATCTCTTTGTAGGTAACTGTGGCTGTCCGGGTGTGAATGTCTCCCTGGGTGGATTGTGAAGCCTTTGGCTCACCCTCCAGTTTTAATGGCATTTCTTGCACCTTCCCTAGAAAATTGGTGTTTGTTTTTGAAATACATAAAGGTCAACCGGGACACAGTGCTGGAGGGAGCTCTGTCACGTGGGGTGAGTCAGGGTCTGAAGGAAAAAACACAAACTGGGCTGCCATCCCATATATCTTTCCCACTTGAGCATAGCAACTTGATTCTGAGCATGGCACCAAATCCTCTCCCCACAACAACATGCCTTTATATTTTAGGGTCTGCTGGCTGCTCCTTGTCAGTCACATGTCATTTGAAAGCCAATGACAGAACCACAGGGGCCCACCACAGATGTTTGATCACACACGTGCACTCCATTGCTCCAGGCCTAATTCCCTGCTGGCTCCTACTCACTGGCATCTCTATTCTTCACCATGGTCGTGAATTCCACTCAGTCAAAAACGGCACTCGCTGGTTCAGTCATGATGAGCAACAGGAGATCTAAATGTTCTCCAGGGATTTCTGGTCATGGGATTCTTTAAAACTTCATGGTATTGGCCTAGCCTTATTTCAAGAATGAAGAAGTTGGCACTGTGGGTTTGGATTCATTCAGGAGCCATTAACTATTGAGGAATCTCCTTTCAGTGAAAGCTCTGCAGATCCCATGCAGGCAAGGCTTCCCAAGGAGTGGCGAAAGGTCACAGGAATCCAGGCCTATTGGGGTTTAAATATGAGGTTCATGTGAGTTTTGGCTCTCAACTAGATCTGAAAAGGCTTTAACAGCAAAATCATGTGAAATCCTGGCTGAGATTCCCAGTGCTGTGGAGAAAG
Organism: Ictidomys tridecemlineatus; assembly: GCF_052094955.1. Lineage (NCBI taxonomy): Eukaryota > Metazoa > Chordata > Mammalia > Rodentia > Sciuridae > Ictidomys > Ictidomys tridecemlineatus. The sequence goes on from NW_027521036.1 coordinate 400,617, forward strand.
CCACCCTCGGCCTAGAACTCAGTTTCCAAAGGCTCCTCTAATGCCTGGCCTTGGAAAATCCCAACACAATTCATGACAATACTTCTCTGAGATCAGTTCCAGAACTGAGTCTCTAATGGCATTACACCAGAGTTCAAGCTGAAGTGGACCCAGTCATCTTTTCCAACCACCACACAGAAGACCACTATTCTAACAAAAACACTCCCACATGGCCCTCATCTTCTTCCATACAGACACTCATCATAAAATTCTGCCTGGGGGTTTCCATAGGGGGAGCAGTCTAAGATGGTGTGCAAAGTAAGCTCTCATGCCCATCATATGCCAAATGTCATGGTGGCCTGGACACCCTTCCTGAGAAACAGGATAGATAAAATGGGCCTCTACTTAATACTGCTCTGCTTCTCAAATTAGAGGCCTCCTGCCTGCCAGGGGTAGATTCTTTATGTGTACTGGACTCATGAAAAAAACCAAACACCTGTGTGCTACTTGCTGGAGCGCTTGCAACAACTCATTTGACCCAGAGGATCCCTGTTCTTACTTCATAAGGGTCAGGAGCCTGACCAGAGGAAGGCAAGAGACTTCATCCAATATCACACTTCTTTTTCATTCTTTTAGATTTGGATGGGCACATGGGAGTTTTTTTGAGTTTCCTGGGGTGCTGAGCATGTAATTCACAGCCACACACAGGGCCAAGAGTCTGATTCAGACACATCTTTTACAAAGCACTTTACCTAAAAGGCACAGATTAGGCCTCTTCATTTCCATTTGAAACTGATTTCTTGAGGATTCCCAAAGGAGTGTCCTAAGGCAAAGACCTCCCTGACATTCAGGGGAACAGAACAATAGGTAAGAAAGAAGCCTGGGGAGAGACTTTTTTAAAATTGAACACTGTGGCACTGACAGCTCCTAATCATGCAACTTGGGTTTCTATCTATCCAAGCACGGATTCTCCAGAGAGATCCTTACCCATCATGCTAATTTTTGAGTTTTCTGTGATGCTTGGCATTGCCTTCAGCAATCCAGTCCATAGCCATGTCACAGAGCTTGAAGGTGGTACACATCTTGGACACAACACCACGAGCCCCTTCAGAGAGTGGCCAAAATTCAGGAAGAATACAGGAACTTAGGTTCATGGTAGGTGTTGCTCATCTGCAAGGCAAGCAGCAGTCCATTCATAAATTGGCCAGGAGGAGTCCTGCAAAGATTTCCACTAGACAGCACTCATTCACAGCTTCATTCTTCTTTCTACTCTCTTTAGCCACAAACCCAGTGGGATCCACTGACATAGAAAGACTCATCAGTTAACAGTCCATTTCAAACCACCACCAACAACAAAAAAATGATTTTCCTTCATGTTCTCAGAACATGAGACAAAGTGACAAATTGAAAAACACACCCACTAAGACACACAAACCAACCCTGTATTTGGTCTGCATCTATCCACTCTGTCCTCTGACTAGTGGGTGAAAATATGTTCCCCGGCAGTGGCCTGTCCTGTTTCAGCTCTGGTCTCCTTGGCCATCTCTGTGTAGCTGTCAGGAGCCAGTAATGAGCACATCACTAGGTGCCAAGAAAGAATGACTCTGCCCTTGGTACAGACAAACAAGTGAGCCCACTGGGACTGGAACTGCCTGTGGGTGCCTCGCCTCCTGGATCCCAAGTTCAGAGAGTTCCATCACCAAGGAAGTGAGGTGAGGTCACTTCCTTCAGGGAAGTGAATGAGGTCACTGCCTTGGTAACCACTTTGTCCTAACAGTTGTTTCCATGGGTCCCATGAGATGGAGGCTGCCCCACCTTCCTGGGACATTTTCTCAAGACATAAAGGTCTATATACACTAGGATCCCGGGATCAGCAACCTACACAGGCCTGATTGTGTTCATCTTCCCTGCATTGAGAAGAGGGAGGCTGATTCAGCCACATCCCTTCATCCTGACTGGGTTGTTGGCCATGGAAGATGACTTTAGACCTCACAGGACCTACCTAGCTGCATACATTGGCTCCATTTGAGCCAATGTATGCATCTACCTTTGAGCTTCTCAGGTGCTGTAGGATTCCCTACATACCTGTATGGCAAGATCAACTCAGGACCTGCTGTTATGTGAAAATAGATGAAGGGAACAGAGTATGGTTAAGGGTCATATCAGGTTGGATTTGGGGAAGGAGTCATTCTGCTGGATGAATACGGGCATTGGGCAACTGGGATATTTATAAGAATGTAAGGTAAAATGTAAGTATGAAAATAGAAAACTAGGTAAGATCTGAAGCACCCAAGGGTGTTGGGCCCTTGATTTGGATACATAGTTTTGAATTATGTTCTGCAGAGATGAATTCTCTAAATCCATATACAATGGCATAAGATCTTGTACCTGGGACTACAGAATGTAAAAGAGGACTTCCAGGGAAATAGAGATAGTAGGCAGGATTCCAGTGTAGGGCAAGGAAGAAGAGTGAGTTTAGGATTTGGACAAAAGGCCCTTTTGCCAGCGAATGGATTTCTATTAGAGTGTAAATGGGAATGTCAGCACACATGAAGAGTCAGTCACAACAAGGCACTTGGGGAAATAGATATCAATACAGATGTTAGGAGATCGGACAAAGTACAAACTGAGTGATAAGATCAGGGATATTTTCAACAGGGGGGTGGTTGAATACACTATCCTAGGAAGAAAAAAAGTGTATACTCACCATAGGATTGAAATTTGAAAACAATAGGCAACGCAGACCTAGTTGATTTTAGTAACCCATGTTCTCATTAAAATTAGGCTTTTTTAGAATCCTAAGTGAATTTTGCATTCCGTGTCCAGAAGATGATGTGATGAAAGGAACACATGGAGCAGGTGACATGCATATTTCTTCCACCCTTTCTGGGAGCATGTTTTGAAACCCTATCATTTAGAGTTTGGGGATATAAATAGGTATACCCTGGGTCTACGTATATAGAGATGATACATGAATAGACCATATGGTGAATAAAAAGTGCAACAGGTTACTCTTTTAAATAATGGATTGAATTGATATTTTAAAAAATATATGAAATCTGGTATTCACATACAAACATTCAATCCAAGTAGTTATACATCTAGTGGTAATATTAGGGTTACTAATTATAACAAACTGTGTTTGAGTTTTGCTTCGAAAATGATGATGGAATTCAAAAGTAATGTGTTGTAAAAGAAATCTCATGAAAAAGCAAGTAAAGCAACATGGAGAAATACATGGGTTCTGATACAGGGAGTGAATGAAAGTGAATCATATGCATATCAATTTGTGAATTGTGGATAAAATGATACATCCTATGATGTATATGTACTGAAGAAATAGGAATATAACAATTTTGAATGAAAATTTTCTTCAAAAGACACATCATGTCCCATCTGAATATACTTTCATTGATATCAAACTGGGTCACTTACTGTAGAAATATTAGGGTTAGTACTCAATATTCACTGAAGTTCATTTTGAGTATTCAGAAAAATGAATATTTCTGAGAAATATCTTGTGAAAAGTTGATTATAAATCCACACAGATGGACATAAAAGAATCAAGGTAGTATAAGTATATGACACATATAATTCATGTTTGCAAATCCATAATATATATATATATATATATATATATATATATATATATATATATATATATAATGCATTCAAAAGTAACAGTATGTATGCCAATTGAAATTCATAACGGGATATATATCCTTCACATATGTACCCAAAATATTCATTGTCCTCTACATTTTTTCATGTATAAACTTGTTGAAGTATAAAGCTCACAACAGCTTGAATTTTCAGTTACCTCAGTGTATTGGGGTGTAGTGATCTCTTCATGAAATTCATATTTTCCAAAGTCAGAGTACTCTGTGATGGCAGTAGAATTATATATATATATATATATATATATATATATATATATATATATATATATATATATATATATATATATACATTGGGACCCAGACGACAGAGACAGGAAGCCAGGAAGTTACATTTTTGTTAGTTTTGAAAATTCATGGAGAAGTAAAATGAGAAAAATGTGTGACAGGTTTTATAATAGGCATTTCTGATGAAGCAAAAGGCAACTCCAAGTATACACCATGCCTCCCATCAAATGCCTCTACTTCTATTCCTTTAAGATTATTTTTATCGATGTTAGGATAAGTAGTCAGAGTCTAGTAGGTAATGGATTAGTGTCAGAGGTTCAATATTTCAAATGGCAATACGGAAAATGAGTCTAATATATATGCGAACATGTGCCACATAAACATCTTCCACTGTCATCCACCACAATGCTTTGACATTTCTATCACCCCAAATAAGACACTATGAGAGGAGAAGAGAAAAAAAAATCTGTGTATACATATCTGGACTTGGAAATTCTGAGGAGCTCACAAACTTGGGTGTAGCAGAAGGGATCCCAAAAGTAGGGAACAGGGTAAACATTCCACAAACATGGGAGCTTTGCTGGCCTAATGACTTCTTGACTCTCTGCCTCTGACATTTGTGCACTAGAAATATAGATTTGTGCTCTGGCTTCCTTTGTAGTGAGACCATCAAAGCTTGGTGTGAATCTATGTGAATAGGAGGACATGGTTTCATATTTTCCAATAGGAACAGGAGGCAGCAGAACTGAATCCTCTCTTTGTAGGTAACTGTGACCATTGGGGTATGAGTGTCTCCCTGGGTGGACTTTGAAGCCTTTGGCTCACCCTCCAGTTTTAATGGCATTTCTTGCAGCTTCCGTGGAAAATTGGTGTGGATTTTAGAAATACAAAAAGGTCAACCGGGACACAGTGCTGGAGGGAGCTCTGTCACGTGGGGTGAGTCAGGGTCTGAAGGAAAAAACACAAACTGGGCTGCCATCCCATATATCTTTCCCACTTGAGCATAGCAACTTGATTCTGAGCATGGCACCAAATCCTCTCCCCACAACAACATGCCTTTATATTTTAGGGTCTGCTGGCTGCTCCTTGTCAGTCACATGTAATTTGAAAGCCAATGACAGAACCACAGGGGCCCACCACAGATGTTTGATCACACATATGCACTCCATTGCTCCAGGCCCAATTCCCTGCTGGCTCCTACTCACTGGCATTTCTGTTTTTCCACCATGGTCATGAATTCCACTCAGTCAAAAATGGCACTCACTGGTTCAGTCATAATGAGCAACAGGAGATCTAAATGTTCTCCAGGGATTTCTGGTCATGGGATTCTCAAAAATTTCATGGTATTGGCCTAGCCTTATTTCAAGAATGAAGAAGTTGGCACTGTGGGTTTGGATTCATTCAGGAGCCATTAACTATTGAGGAATCTCCTTTCAGTGAAAGTTCTGCAGATAGCAAGCAGGCAAGGCTTCCCAAGGAGTGGCGAAAGGTCACAGGGATCCAGGCCCATTGGGGTCTGAAATTTAAGGTTCATGTGAGTTTTGGCTCTCAACTAGATCTGAAAAGGCTTTAACAGCAAAATCATGTGAAATCCTGGCTGAGATTCCCAGTGCTGTGGAGAAAGCCACCCTCGGCCTAGATCTCAGTTTCCAAAGGCTCCTCTAATGCCTGGCCTTGGAAAATCCCAACACAATTCATGACAATAGTTCTCTGATATCAGTTCCAGATCTCAGTCTCTAATGGCATCACACCAGAGTTCAAGCTGAAGTGGACCCAGTCATCTTTTCCAACCACCACACAAAAGACCACTATTCTAACAAAAACACATCCACATGGCCCTCATCTTCTTCCATACAGACAACTCATCATAACATTCTGGCTGGGGGTTTCCTTAGGGGGAGCAGTCTAAGATGGTGTGCAAAGTAAGCTCTCATGCCCATCATATGCCAAATGTCATGGTGGCCTGGACACCCTTCCTGAGAAACAGGATAGATAAAATGGGCCTCTACTTAATACTGCTCTGCTTCTCAAATTAGAGGCCTCCTGCCTGCCAGGAGTAGATTCTTTATGTGTACTGGACTCATGAAAAAAACCAAACACCTGTGTGCTACTTGCTGGAGTGCTTGCAACAACTCATTTGACCCAGAGGATCCCTGTTCTTACTTCATAAGGGTCAGGAGCCTGACCAGAGGAAGGCAAGAGACTTCATCCAATATCACACTTCTTTTTCATTCTTTTAGATTTGGATGGGCACATGGGAGTTTTTTTGAGTTTCCTGGGGTGCTGAGCATGTAATTCACAGCCACACACAGGGCCAAGAGTCTGATTCAGGCACATCTTTTACAAAGCACTTTACCTAAAAGGCACAGATTAGGCCTCTTCATTTCCATTTGAAACTTATTTCTTAAGGATTCCCAAAGGAGTGCCCTAAGGCAAAGACCTCCCTGACATTCAGGGGAACAGAACAATAGGTAAGAAAGAAGCCTGGGGAAAGACTTTTTTTAAATTGAACACTGTGGCACTGACAGCTCCTAATCATGCAACTTGGGTTGCTATCTATCCAAGCAGGGATTCTCCAGAGAGATCTTTACCTGTCTTGCTAATTTTTGAGTTTTTGAGATGCTTAGCATTGCCTTCAGCAATCCAGTCCATGGCCATGTCACAGAGCTTGAAGGTGGTACATAGCTTGGACACAAAACCAGGAGCCCCTTCAGAGAGTGGCCAAAATTCAGGAAGAATACAGGAAATTAGGTTCATGTTAGGTGTTGCCCATCTGCAAGGCAAGCAGCAGTCCATTCATCTTTTTTACCCATGTATATATTGACATATACAACTGGTCTGATTTAATAACTTATCTCTTGTGCTACCGTGTGATCCAGCATTCCCACTCCTGGGCATGAATCTAAACTACAGTCAGTATGTGAAAGTTTTATCCATATTCCCATGTTCATTATAGTTTATGCACGATGGCCAAGGTAGGGAAACGATTAAAGGGCTCATCAACAGATTAATGGACTAAAAGTGTGAATTTATGTACAAAACAGATATCAATCCATCTTAAAAAAAGGAAATGCTCTCCTTTGTGAAAAATAGTTAAACCTGGAAGACACCATGTAAATTCAATTAGCCAGGCAAAGAAAGACAAATACTGCATGTTCTCACTTATTTGTGGAATCTAAAAATTTCAAACACGGAAACAGAGAGTACAAGGGTGGTTACCAGTGATGGAGTGGTAGAGGGATTAGGGAGGTGTGTTTTAAATATACAAAATTTCAGTTATGTGGGGTATGTTCTAGAGATTTATTACACCTCATGCTGTTATAACAATACATTGAACAGTTGAAAAATAAAAAAAAAATGATGTGTATTTAGGTGTCAGACGAGGAGACATTTCCTCTTACTGCTCTGTTGTGTGATTCTCATATTCACTATAGGGCAGCTGTTATCACAGTATAAAGCTTGAATGACATATATAAGAAAAATACAAATACAAAACAAAACACTCTATGTGGTTGAATTTCTTGGAGAGAAATTTAAAGTCAATAAATACTGCTTTAAATTTTTCTGCTATTTTAACATAAAATTGCAAGATTAGCCCAAGTTATATAGTATCAATATGTTAAAGCAATTTGTCTCAAATTGGAAGATCCAACTAATTGGAAATAATATGGGGAATTTTACTTTGTATTTAAAGTTTGAAATGTTTTATGATTTTATTTTTATTCTGAGTACAGATGGAATCATCCTGAAGTTCAAAGTAATCATATCAGTAGCCATGGCGAAGAGTTGAAGTGTGTGTGTATGTGTATACACATATGTATATGTTTATATATAGGTATGTATATATATGTATGCATATATTTATATCTGTTTACATATGTTTACATCTCTAATGTGTTTTGTTTTAGTTTTGAGGTTTAAAATTACAACCTTTGGGAAGAGAAAGAATTAATATGTAAGCTAGGATGATAAAGCATAATTCATGATATTTTTAATAGACTGCTGTTTTGTGGCATGCAGTGTTGCCCAGAAGGTCTTCTTTTATTGTACTGAATATTGTAACTTGGAAGATGATATAAAAAACCATACATGCTACTCTCCACTCTGAACAATGTGTGGAAGAAACCATAGGTCATTGCTTGCCCAGAGCTTCCTTATAGCAGACCTTTTGGTACATTTTGTGCAATGCATCACTGCAGGAGTTGTTTCTGCCCCTTATGACAGCCCAGGTTCCAGAAGGTGAGAGACCCATGAGTGAATTTGGAGTCCACGAGGTTTGGAAAATCCTCTTCACACAGGAGCCAACAATCTCTTGTGACAATCCATGATCTATCTTTCAGTGGCCTGAAGGAAACCATTTGAAATCAGTAACTTCAGAAAAACCCAAAGCCACAACCTTTCATCTTTGCTTACCTAAAAATAATAGGTTGTATTTTAAATATCAAACTGATCAAGTGGGTTTTAATACTTCAAGTTTATTAAATGGTAAAAAACAAAAAAATAATTTGTTGACGTTTTCTTCTTTTAAGGAATGAACTCCATGCAATAAAATTTCCTCTTAGAAATGCCTTCATAGTGTCCCAGAGATTTCCATACGTTCTATATTTATTTTCATTCACCTCTAAAATTTTTTTAATCCCCTCCTTAATGTCTTCGGCAACCCATTGTTCATTCAGTAACATACTGTTTAGTCTCCAGGTGTTGGAGTGGCTTTTATTTCTTATTTTATCATTGATTTCTAATTTCATTCCATTATGATCTGATAGAATGCAGGGTAATATCTCTACTTTTTTATATTTGCTAAGAGTTGCTTTGTGGCATAGAATATGGTCTATTTTAAAGAAGGATCCATGTGCTGCTGGGAAGAGAGTGTAGTCACTTGTTGAAATGTTCTATATATGTCAGTTAAGTCTAAGTTATTAATTGTGTTATTGAGTTCTATAGTTTCTTTGTTCAGCTGTTCTTGGAAGATCTACCCAGTAGTGAAAGAGGGGTGTTAAAGCACCCAGAATTATTGTGTCTAACCCCTTTTGCCTCTGGAGGTGAGTGGGGATGGAGGCTGCTGGCCACAAAGGATATGGCAGTGGGTTTCAGCACAGTTTATGATCCCAGGAGAATTATAGGGAATAGTAACCCTTTTAAGAGCTGACAAGGTACCCCATTTGGCCAGGGGATATCCAACACTGGGGCAAAGCATTTCTTGGTGCAACAGTATCCCATAAAACTAAATGCCTGGGGAGACTGGCAGAGTAAACATCTGCACCCAGGAAAGAAAAAGACAGAAACTAAGGCCAACCCATGTTTTGTAGATAGTCTCTGCAAAGGGATCTTCAAAGAAGCCTAAAGAAAATACAAAATAACCCTCCTTCATTGCATGTCAATGTGCTCAGTATGAGAAAAAGGCCCAAAAGGAGCCTCTGGGTGCAGTTGATGGTGCAATTTTCTTGTATTAGGTTTTATTACTTTGGGAAACTAAGTCTTAAAGAAATTAGAGTTTGTACCTATTTTAAAATTTTAAATGATTACTTTGAAACTGGTTAAGCAAATAATTGTTATTTAGGTTATAACAATATAGTTTACACCCTAAATATATGTGAGTAGGTATATGTAAGCATCTGAGAACTATATCTTCTAAGCCTTGTCTAAATGTTATGGAAAAGTTTATAAAATGAAAGTGTATGTAAGTTAACTTGCAAGATAACCAATAAGTGCTCTCCTATATACACTGTCTCTGACATAAAATGGCCACACTGTCATTTGAAGATCTGTCTTATATCTGTTTGTTTTGACTAAGTCAATTTCTGATCAATAATACTGTTTCCTAAATGTAAAAAAAATTTAAGGCTGGTCTTTAATTTTTGCTAACCCATATAGATTTGTGATTATTATTACCATACATGATGGATTCTAACTTGTACTTTAAAAGTTAAACTTAGTTAAATGTAAAGCTTAGGAAATCATTTTGCCAAGTTGGTATTCTCCAAACTAAAACTATCTTCTGTAATAGTCTCAGATTTATATAGAAATAACAAATTTGGTTGATATTTATTTATGTCACTTTATGTTTTATTGCTGGATAAAGTAACCTGTCGTCAATGAGTTATGTAACAAACTTTGTGTTACTCTTCAAACTGTAATTGAAATTTAAATGTATTTTTGGAAGGTAATAAGTAAAGCCTGATCTGTTTAAAGGTGACATTGTAAAAAAAATGAAAGCATTTTTTCACTTTTTCCATAAAAAGAAAGTTAAAACGTTTCTTAGCCTTTGTTTGATTCATGTTTTAGATGTAATATTGTATTGTGTTATTTTTCAAGAGCTCCACCTTACCTGAGATAAGGTTCTGCCTCTCATCTTACTCCATGTTAGAATGGCTCCAAAATAGGGTATACTTTAGCTCATTTAAAGTGTGTTCAAAAGATGGATTTTTTGTTGTAAAGATTACTGTGATCCCAAAATAAACCAGGGATATAATATATAACTAAGTAAAGGTCTAAGATTATTAAAAAAAGAACATTTTTATTGGTTCATAGCTATTACACAAATTGAATTTTTTGTCTTGGTTAATTTCATTTTGTATTTTTCTTGTAAATTGTAACTGTTACCTGTAATTGTTTTGCAGAAATACTGCTTCTAATAAAACAAGTTGAGTTATTTTGAGATAAGAAGTCATCACTTATAAGACAGGTATTATATAATACTGACTTCTAGTACTAATTCTAACCCAAATTAAATGAAAGGAGTACTATAAAGTTGTAAATATTGAAGTTGTAACCTGTTACTCCCACTTTAAGACTGGTAAAATTGACCTGGTAAAATTGATAAGATGTTTAAAACTAAAAACTTGAAGACCAAAGTCAAGGAAGGGCCAAAGAAAAAGCAGCCAACATTTTGGTCCTTACCCTCTAAGGTAGTCACCCAGAGAATGACAAGACTCCTCTCTGGGTCCTGCAACTGTGGTGAGTCACTTTATCTGCTCATCAGGGAGATCAAGAGGACCCTAGAGAATAGGAAGACAACCAGTGCACATTCTGCAAAGAGGAGGGTCACTGGAGAGGGCAATGGCCCTAATGGTTCCAAGTGAAGCCACATATAGTCAACAATACCCTGACCTCTCTTGATTGATGGCACAACTGGTAGAAGAAAACTGAAGGGTCCAAGAGGCTTCATACATGTCCCCAGGAGTGATTTCTGAGGAATCTTAGTTGTCTCTAAAAAATAGATAGGAACAAAGTTAGTTTTGACCAACCTGATCTTAAACAACTGGCAGGAAAGTACAGCCTAAGCACAGTTCCACATGGACATTTAAATGGAAAAACAGTGGTCTATTTTTAGTGTAACTTAAGATATACACTTGTGTCAGCCCTACCAAAAGTAAAGCTGGACCCTATAAAGGAAGGGATCTTGTGTGGGAGTGCTTACTAATAATGATCATAAAGGACTCTAGAGTTGCAAGTTTGTCCTGAGTTAATTTGAACCTGTTATCATAGACCTAAAAATCTTCCTAACCTCCTACTTTGATAAACTCAATCTGTTTTTCACTGATATGATTATGAGTTACTGTCTTCATGGTTTTTAGAGACTGGCTGAAATACTGATTGATTTTGTGATAATAATTTATGAAAAGTAATTCTTTGCTCTCTTGTTTATTACTGACTTAGCATGATCCCTGACTTTGGTATGCCTTGTCCCGTGATCTGTTATCTGCCACTGTGGACTTCTTAATTAATCTGCCATGCCCCACCTGATAGAGAATAAGGACTTTGGGTTACTTCCCCCAACTTTGCTCTCTTTCAGCAGAAATAAGTTTAGCGATGTCATTGCCCTTTTTCCATAGAAGTAAAATGTAGAAATTGACATGGGGAAACGTAACAGTGGTCCACTTTATGCTTTGAATATAGCCCTTGCTGCTCTGACACTACAACTTCTTTAAAATGGACATGTTTCTTTCTCTTCCTCTCTCTCTGATCCTCCTTAAACTCTACTCCTCCCTAATCTCAAGGGAAATGGGATTACCTTTTTTCCCTTCTAGGCAGGGTTATCCATTCTTAAGTACACACCCACTATTGAAATGAAGTAATTCAGGCTTTGGGATGGTACCAGAAGATCTCAGAAATAAGTATCTCCCATATTAACAAGTGAATTACAACTCTTACAAAGAACACATGGAATGTAATCTTTGAATCATATCCTTAAAAGTCCCTTATTCCTCCTTATGAGCAGAATCATAGCCTGTGGGAAAGGAATCTTCTGTGTTTCTCCTTTGCTAACAAAGCAATGAACCTTCTTTTTTCTTTTTCTGAAAAATAAACAAACAAACAAATAAACAATCAAACAAACAAATAAATAAATAAAACAAACCTGGTGGAAATTTTTGGGGAAAGTTATATGTCATTGAAGGGACTGCAAATTAGTACAACCTTTTTGGAAAGCAATGGAAGACTTCTTGAAAGATCAGAAAAGTAATCACCATATGACCCAGCTATTCCCATTCCATGGTGCTTATCTAAAAGTACTAAAATCAACATATTATAAGTTACAGGGGCATTAATGTTTATAGCAGCACAATCACAATAGTCAGGTTATGGAATCAACCCAGATGCTTGTCAATAGATAAATTGATTAAGAAAATTATTTATATATATATATATATATATATATATATATATATATATATATGAGAGAGAGAGAGAGAGAGAGAGAGAGAGATTAAATAAACAGATATACATAGATACAAATATACACACAATGGAGTTTTACTCAGTCATAAAGAAGAATGAAATTATGGCATTTGTTGGTAAATGGATTGGATTGTGAAACATAATACTAAATGACATAAGTCAGACTCAGAAAATCAATGGTTGAATGTTTTCTCTTATATGTCAAACCTAGACTAAAATAAGGGGAAATAAGTGTATGTGTGTGTACAGGGGTAGGGTCCTATGAAAACAGAAGGGAGATCAGAGGAGTAGAATAAGAGAATTGAGGGGAGGAAGGAGGAACAGGAAAAAGAAGGCAACTATGGGATGCAATTGACCAAATTATGCTGTGTATATATATGAATAATAAGTGAATTCCACCTTCATGAGTGTCTATAAAGCACCAATTAAAGAGACAATAAATAAACTGATGCAAGACCAGTAGATACAGAAATGGAATGGGAAGGGAGGAAGAGAGGAAAAGAGGAAGTACTGGAGACTCAACTGGAGCAAATTATATACTATGCCTATATGATTGAATCAAAATGAACCACACTATTATGTGTAACTATCATGCACTAATAAAAACATGTACAAATTATTTAACTACAACTTACATGGAAGTATCTCTTACAAGCCTTCTGTAAATAGATTGAACTTTATTTTTACCCATTTTATTCATAAAGTCACACACAGGAGGCAATTATTTGGATTGGACCATAAGGTAGTTGCTATCATATTAGTACACTATTAGTAGTAACTAATATTGGTTACATTGGAAGAATGTTTTAATGTAAAATATAATTATTGAATGTTTTAAATTTTTTGTAAATGACATTAAAAGAAATGAGGATATCTGCATTTTTCTTCGTTTGCTAAAAAATAATTCCCTAAAATGATATCTTTCGAGTAGATACAAGGAATAAAAAAAATATATGAGTCATTGGTATTTTGATCATATGTAACACATTTCTTAAACTTTGCTGAGCTTATTTTAAAAGAACTATAATTGACAAAATTCAGCATATTTGTTCTTTTTTACATAAAATATATGTACTCAAATTTGTCTTTTTTGAAAAATGATTAACTTTAAAAATAACACACACTAGCACATTTATCTTTGGCACCACGTTATGGAAGTTATAACAATAACAACAACAAAAGATTAGGCTTGGACATGGAAATAATTTCATAGATTTGTATCTTTGGGAACTGTTGTGTGGGGTCAATTTCAGAGGACTTGTGAATTTGACCCAATGTCATTCTGTATTTGTAGAAGGTGCTCATTGTATGATGTGCTTTTGCACTTCTGCTTCAGAAGATCAAAATCTATACATTTTTAAACACAACAAACCCTACTGTTTCAGATAAGTCAATCAACTCACTCTAGACTCTGATGAAAATATGCTAAGAGAAAAAACTTCTAGCCAAAACAGTGATGGAAAAATAGCAACTAAAAATCAAGTGAATTATTCTCTTTTTAAAATTCAAATTCCCTTCAGTCTCTCCAAAAGTAAGTCTGAATGTTCTTTTTCCATTTCATTCATTGCATTTTACTTTAACTAGTACAAAATAACACTCTGAATCTAAAAAAATCACACTTATGTTTGAAAATGTAATTTTTAATTTTTAAATATAAAATAATGTTAATTAGAACAATGATGAAAAGATCCCATTTCCTAATATTCTTAAATTTTCTATCAGTTTCTATTTTAGAGTGAGAATATTAAGTTAGTTTTTAAATTTGCCATGAAATTGTTATAACTATGTAGATATACATACACATAGTATTTTTAGAATATTAAAATGTGTATTTTTAGAATATTATACATGTGTATGTGACATTGTAACATGAATACTTAAATCATGAAACATTGCTAAAAGAATTATTGAAATGTTTGGTTTATTTTTTTTAATTCTTATAAATTTAATATTATTTAAACTCTAAGATCCAAAGATATAATATTGAGAATGCATTAAATCTTTGATAAATCAGAAGGTATAAGACTGAATTCTTTTGTATAATGTAATATTTTTTAATGCAGTAAACAAGACTGCCTCAGTAACCCCTGATCTAACCTCTGATTAGTTTTTAGATTATAGGAAAGCTCTGTAATATCTCTAAGCCTCAGTTTTCTCACCCACAAAATGGGGATAATAATTGTACTAATCTTACAGACTTGGGATTTTAAATAATTATTTTATTTTTTGATTAAATTTTATTAATCATACCTATTAAAGGGATTCTGTGTGATATGTCCACATATATATGTACAGTGCACTGATCAAAACCAATCTCCTTTTATCCACCCTCCCACCTCCCCCTTCCCAACTTCCTTTACTCATTACTATTATACATTCAAATAGATTTTAATTTTTTTTATTCTTCACAGCTGAGAGAGGACATGCAATGCTCTTCATTCTCACATTGGCTTATGTCACTTAACATAATGTCCTTTATTTCCATCCATTTGTGGTGTTTTCCTATTCAGTGTGATGTTGACTGTAGTTTGTTGCATGTTATACCCTTTATTATGTTGAGGTCTGATGTTTCTATCCCTAATTTTCTCAGTTATTTCATTGTGACGTGATGTTGAACTTTATCAACTACCTCATTTGTATCTATTGAGGTGATCATATGATTTTTATCCTTTATCTTGTCGATTTGTTTTATTATGTTTATCCATTTATACAGTTGAACCATCCTTGCACCATAGGTTAGAACACCAAGATAAACTTGGTGAGTGATCTTTTTGATGTCCTGTTGAATTTGATTTGCTATCATCTTATTGAGGATTCTCGTATTCATGTTCATCAGGGATAAATGTTGGTCTATAGTTTTTTATTTTGTGTGTGTCCTTTTCTGGTTTTGGTAATAGACTAATGCTGACTTCACAGAACAATATTGAAGGGGTTCCCCTATTTCAATTCTTTAGAATAGCTTGGAAACAACTGGTGATTGGTTTTCAGAGGTTTGGTAAATTTCAACTGTAAAGCCAGCTGCTCCTGAGCTTTTCTTTGTGAGAATTTTCATTACTGATTATTTTTCATTATTCATTATTAGTTTATACAGATTTCTTATATCTTATTGGCTCAGTTTTAATAGGTCATATGTGTTCAGAAGTTTGTCCATTTCTTCTAGATTTAAAAATTTGCTAGCTTATAGTTTATCCAAATAATCCCTAGCAATACATTTTACTACTGTGATATCATCTATAATGTCTCTTTTTGAAACTCATTTTATTTATTTGGATCTTCTCTCTCTGTCTCCTCTATCTCTCTGACTTTCTGTCTCTTCAATTTACCTAAAGGTTTGTCGAATTTGTTATGTTTTCTAAGGAGCAACTCTTGGTGCATTGATTATTTGAACTTTCTTTGTTCCTTTTTAGTTTTAGACTCTAATTCACTATTTTTTACACTGATATTCTTGTACTAATTCTAGTTTGTTTTGTTCTTGCTTTACTGTCCTTGAGATCATCATTAGTTTGCATATTTGAAATCTGTCTACTTTGCTGGTATAGGCATTGATTGCTATAGAGTATTGTTTTAAGATTATAAGATTGATATGTACACAATACCTAGAAGAGTTATCTGTCCCATAATGGGCTTTCAGTAAATATTACTTACAGGATTATGTCTTCAAAGCAGCAGCAAACCCAAAATTTTATTTAAATCATTTCTTTTTTGAAATTTTACTTATAGAAGTAAGACAAAGGAGAAAAATAACATTTACTTAAAAGTCACAGTATTTAAAAATGTAAGCTTCTTAGCCAGTTAGATTTGGGTTTAAATTAAAATAAAACACTTCTCAGCTTTTATGTGGCTTCAGTTTTAGTTATTATGCTTCAATTCAACATTGAAATGGATAGAAATTTGCCTCCCAAAACCACAATGAATAGTGAATGACTGAAGCAGCTCCAAGCAAATAACATTGAAGAAGCAATTAATTGGTATTATGTTACCTGATTATGAAAGTAAATAACAAGCTAAGAAAAAAAATAACAGATTTCGTTTTTCAAACTACCAATATTTGTTTTATTTTTCTGTTTTATTAAAGAAGTTTCATATTAACATTTTTAGTAGTAGAGTTATACATAAGTTTTTCTGACTAATATCAATAACACATAAGACAGCAGTTTGTCAACTTGAGGTCTGGAGACTCTTTGCTCCTTGTGGCCAAAATCTCCTCTTTGTTTTTGCTCTTTATTTTAGGTTTCTACTACAATCTTAGTAAATCTTTGGTGACCCAAAGTATAATAGATTACAAAACTAAGCAATTTACTGGGCACAGTAGCGAATGCCTGTAATCCCGGCAGCTTGGGAGGCTGAGGCAGGAAAATTGTGAGTTCAAAGCCAGCCTCAACAAAAGCGAAGCACTAAGTAGTTCAATGAGACCCTGTCTCTAAATGAAATACAAAATTGGGATGGGGATGCCACTCAGTGTGGTTCAGTTTCCCTGAATTCAATCCCCTATGCTCCCCCCCCCCAAAAAAAAACTAAGCAAATTCGCACAATTTTTTTTTTGTAGTCTTATTCTTATTTCTAACAAACAACTATGGAATTATGAAACATTTAGTTGGGAATGTGCTACTATCTGTATCCACATATGGAAAAGAATTAGAAATTTATAATTCTCTTTCTTCTGTCTTAAATAGCTGATCACTCTTCAACCAATTATGTAAATGTCAGAATCAATCAGTGAGAGACTTCAAGATAATTGGCACAATTTTGGCTCATAAAATTACTAAAGGAATATAAGCTATTTTTTCTTGAGATTTGGAACATGCCATTAATATCAAAAAAAAGGAAAAAAAAAGAAAAACAAAAGAGGATATTCATGACCACAATAAAGGCAGTGGGAGTGGGGATAAGAAATCCAAATCTGTGTGGAGTTCTTCAGGGAAAATAAAAGGGTAAAATTCTCAGATATAACTGCAACCTTGTCTAATAATACATTTTAGGGGAAGCTTTGGGGTTTCTAGAGTTTAATATTTTAAATGCCTTTTCTGGGGTGGGCAGTATTTTGAGATTTTTCTTTTCTCCTATGGATTATAATGACAGTAGTCATGCATATAAATCTATGGGAGGTCTTTAATTCTGTTAACAGTTTTTTCAAAGGTATTATGTTTAGCTTCCAGGTGGAATGAAAATGTCTCAGGGAGAATAGAAAACTGATCATTTTCATGAAGTCACTTTTTAACTTTGTGTGGAAATGTGAACAATTTTTGTCTTGCTAATAGACTGGAATATTTTGGAGGGAAAACCTACTTGCTTTACCATAGAAAACCTAATAGTACCTTATACTTGAGTATTGTATGTTCTTTCAATTCATGGAGAAAAATTAAATATTCGCTAAACTAATCTCAGCAGGATTTGTAGTCTAATAAGAGCCATTAAAGTGAAAGTCTATAAAGAGAAACCATTTAACAAAGTGGTAAATTAAACTAATGCTGTGGGTATTTTTATATAAAGTAGCAGGTTTAATCACTAACAGATAAAAAGTTCTTAAACAAATGGAAAATTTTATATTTATTCGAATAATACTATGGTTTTTGAATTTCATACTTTTGGAAATCTTTCCCTAAATGTTTCCATTGAGGAAAAAGTTAGGGGGATGTCATGTAAAAAACAGATAACTGTTGCTCCATGATTGTTTTACCTCAGTAAGGAAAAGGTTTGATATTATTAACAGTTTGATAGTAGTTTTCCATAATACCTTTGGTATCTGATGAAATTATTTGTCAGTATATAAGATATGTTGAGCAATTTGTTTTACTGTAAACTTATTATTTGTAACGATTATAGATTATTGAAAAAATACAATACAGAATATTCCTGTGTACTCCTCATTCACATTCCCTAAAAATTAGCATTTATATCATTGGTAAGGTGATTTATATCATTGGTAAGGTGATTTATAGCATTGGTATGGTGATACAAACTATAGCCTTAATAATTTCATTAATTTTCCCAAGATTCATTCCAATTGTCACCATGTCTACTCACTCATCATCATATGTGCTGGTTTATAGGTCTTTTCTTGCTTTATTTTAGGACCTTGGCAGCTTTGAAGAGTACCAGTCACATATTTTCTGAAATCTCCTGAACTGAGATTCAGTCATTTTTTATTAAATTGAGTATGGTTTAGGGGAAGAACAACATTCACAGGAAGTTCTCTTGTCAGCTCATCATAAGACAGACGGGTAGTTGATAATGTTCTATGTCATTGGTGATGTTAACTTTAATCACATGATGTCTTACTCCATATATGCTGCTGTAACAAAATACTGGACACTGGGTAATTTATAAAGGACAGAAATGTATTTTTCTAGTAGTTATGGAGGCTCAGAATCCCAAAATCAAGGCACAGGCAGGTTTGGTGTCTTGTGAACACTTGTTTTTTTTTTTTTGTTTGCATGTTTGTTTTTTGTTTTGTTGCAGATCATGCTGTCTTGATATCCTGAAGTAGAAGAAGTTTGGAAAGGAAAACATGGGGAGGAATGTTTCTACAGCATGATGGAAAAATGGAAGAGTAAAAGATGTCTGAACTGTTGTTACTTCTCATTTATGAGGCATTATACCATTCATGAAGGCAATACCATCCTAATGATCATTTCCCCAAAGATCTCATGTCTTAATACCATGAAAATGGTGCGTGAGTTTTGGCTTGAATTTTGAAGGTCACATACATTAAACAAAAATGCTTGGCTGACATAGTTTTGAGTTTCTTCATACTCTATTTCATCTGAGTTACTAAATCAAGCCCACAT
Organism: Ictidomys tridecemlineatus; assembly: GCF_052094955.1. Lineage (NCBI taxonomy): Eukaryota > Metazoa > Chordata > Mammalia > Rodentia > Sciuridae > Ictidomys > Ictidomys tridecemlineatus. Next base: position 419,968 of record NW_027521036.1, read on the forward strand.
TCAAGAAGAGACGAATTCAACCAAAATCCTGTATTATGAAGTATCTGAATAAGTCATGAAACTCTTTTATAAGGAAGATTTGTCTTTTGTTTTGTATGTTTAATCATTCTTAAAATTCTTTTGATTTAAGTCCAATATTACAGTTATTTATGTTGTTGCTTACATTCTTTGGTAGTTTTGGCTATTGGGGACTTTTTTAGAATTGATTTTATATTTTCTCTTGGTTTCTTTGAGCTTGTTTTTATTTCATAGCTATAAAATAATACTGCAAGATCACTTTGTATTTCATGCTTCAATCTTAGAATCAGCTGTTTCTCTAAGGATTTTAAGTGACTTTTTGAAGAAAATAATATTTATAAATCAAGACCTTGGCTTCTGAAGTGTCAATGATTTGATGCCTTCTCAGCAAACAAATCGAGGAAATGTATTGGTGTATATGAAACCCAGTATACACATGCGTGCATTTATAATATGACAGTGTAGTTGTATGTGTATGTATGTATGTAACCATTCACCCAATTTCTGCTTTCCCCCTCACATTTCCTCTCCAATTTTGTTCTTTTTGTCTCTTTATCTTATGAGTAATTTTGCAATTACTTTTAGTATCTAGAGACTCCAGAATATTCTGCCCTTATAAAGACTTTTAATTTACTTAAATCTACATTTTTCTTATTGCCACATAAAGCAATATGTGTGAGTTCTATGAATTAAAAATATAAATATCTTGAGGGGAGGAGAAGAAGGTATTCATTCATCCTACCACATTCCTTTTGTGTTAGTTAACTTTTCATTGCTGGGCCTCAAATACCTGACATAAATAACATAGAGTGGGAAATATTTATTTTCACTCATATTTTCAAGGTTTCAGCCCATGGTTGGCTCCAAGGAAGAAACATCATAGTGGAAGGGCATGGCAGCTAGAAAGCAGAAAGAGAGAGACAGAGAGACATACAGAGACCGAGAGAAAGAGTGCAAGAAAGAAAGAAAGGGAGAGAAAGGATTGGACACAAGTTACCATCCCCAAGAGCATGCTCCCCAGTGATCTACTTCCTCCAACCATGCCTGACCTGCCCCCGGTTTCCACATTTTCCCAGTAGTCTATTCAAATTATTAATGGATCAAATAAAATAAATATTTCTAATGATGAGATTAGAGCTCTCATGATCTAATCACTTCCCAAAAGACCCATCTTCAAACATTGCTACATTGGGGAAAATATTTAACACATTAGCTTTGAGGGGACATTATGGATCAAACTTCAATAACTTCAATTCTATAATTACATATTTATGAATATCTTTATTCATAAAATACAAATTGAATTTTTTGAAGTATTACTAATGTGTGAATAATTGAAAACAACGGAAAGATTATTAATGAAATGCTGTACATATTAAATATACAATATAGACTACTAAATTTAAAATCTGATGTTTCCTTATTCACTCTACTGAGAGATGCTCATAGTGCCTTACTAAATGAATAAAAGCAAATTACTAAAGGCTATTTATATCAAGATTCAACATTTCTGGAAAACAATGTGTATGTGATTTGTGCATAGCTAGAAAATTGTAAAGAAAATATGCCAACCATTCAGAGCAATTACCATTATAGGACCCAATTTGATGTGCAGAGAGTAGGGAGGAATTTTGAGTATAGGAATTCACATTTGACTCTCTATTCCTGAATTGCTTGACTTTTAATATTATACATGTTTCTATTTTGCAATTAAACAATGTTGTCATCTAATTTCCATATAAAACAATCACATAGAACAGTAATAACTAGTGTCCATAAAACAATTTTCTTATTTAATACATTTTTCCAATTACCATTCTAAGAGAATCCAACCAATAAAACTATTTAAATCTTATTTTTTTTCTTAATGGCTGAAAGAGCTTCTCATTTTCCTGTAATGTTCTACAATAATTGGTACCTGTTATTCTCTAGTATTATTAAAAGATTTGGGAATTTATATGTATACATGTTGTTTTTTGTTCTTCAAAAGAATGCAGAATGAAAGCCCAGGGAGTAATGTACCTGGCAGTGAGTGTGTCACCTCTGAAGTTTCATTGATGTTGAAGCCATTGATACATAACAAGATGTGTCAACTCAGTAATAGTCTCAGGTGCAATCTCTGTCCTTGCCATATGTTTTCATTTTCCATAAACAAAGCATTTTTCAAAGCAGTTGACAGCCATCACTGATCAAATTACAATGATATATTCTAGAATTTGATGGACAATCCTTCAGAATCCCTCAAGCCCTTTTGGCAACTGTCCTGGACATGTGTTCCTTTAGGTTTATGACTCCTGCCCAAAGGCACACAGCCTTGGGAGCAGAAGGCCAGTTACATTCCAGCCGCCCTCATCTCCTTAGTCAGATGTGTATGCTCAATTTGGTGGACACAGCCTGCACAAGCAGGCCTGAGCAGTATCTTGTAGCCATTTGTCATGAGAGGAGCTGAGACAGAGGAAAAACTGATGATCTAATGATCTAACACCATCACCAGCTATTTTGATTTAAGACTTAGGGGATTGGTGTATAAAATGTTTCAAGTTATAGCTAGAATTTTGAGACTTAAAATTTAAGAAAATATTTGGTTGGCAATGACTCATACCCCTGTTATTAAATTATAATATAGAATGATAAATATATTAATGATTATAACACATAGCCATATTACTCTATATAGCTATATATCATATTAGCGCCAAGTATCTGTGTGTGTTTTGTCAAGAGAAGCAATTTCATGTTTGCACAAACATATGGCTTTAGCTAAGGTTTTCCAAACACATTTTCCTTTAGGCATACTGACTTGCGTATATACTGACATATCACTTCACCTCTGAAATATGTTTGGCTACAGGATCACATTACCTAAAGATGAAGTTAATGTAAATTTCTTAGAAAATTGAAGATGGCTTTAATACAAGGTCATCTTTCAAGTAAATAAGGCAACTTGCAAATGGCCACCATCCTTACAATTTCTCTACCTATACAATGATCTATAATATGATTTTGCAAAATACTCTTTCAAAGATAGAGATATGTTTCTCTTCTTGTTCCATTTGGTCAGGATGATGACATACTTTTGTCAACAGACCCACATCATGACATGAACAACATATAGCTAGACTGCTCTGGGAGGAAACACCATTTGTAAAACCACATAAGTGTCTCAACTGCCAGAAGCAGAGTCACATAATTTTCCTGTAGGTCAACATGGGCACCTGAGGGAGTCCCACTTAGACTGGGAGACTCATTTAGCTGAGATCAAACTGAACTGCCAACTTACCCATTCTATTCCCTTCCTATTTGTATGTGTGTGTGTGTGTGTGTGTGTGTGTGTGTGTGTACACAAACACTCACCCACCCACCCACACACACACATACATATATATACACATACATACATCTGAGGCTATAAAATATATACATAAAAATACAAATTTGTAATCCTGCTTTTATAGTCGTTACTTTTCCTCTGGTAATTCTGATTCTGGATAAGTGTAACAGCATTGATCTAGTTTTAAATTCCTTTATTTGTTTTTATTTTTATTTGGTGCCTGGGATCGAACCCAGTGCCTCATGCATGCTAGGCAAGCTCTCTACCACTGAGCCATAACCCACACCCTAGTTTTGAATTCCTGAAACCAAATATTTCTCTTTCACACTATTTCTCCTTACTTCCTGCATGTATTTTGTAATGATCTTTATTTTTTTGTTTTCACTGATCCATGGTAGTTCAAACTAACATAATTTTTTTAGTTTATTAAATTATTAATTCAAACAGATTATATATATATATATATATATATACTGTTTTTTTTTCCAATTTTGCCTCTATAACATAGTGGATATTAACTTTTAAATAGAAATTTATAATGATTTCACAAGTTTCTCCTATTATTTTCTGTCCTGCTTCTTTTATTTCCCACCCTTTTCCTGTGAATAAATGCTATGTAGCCTAGGGCTCAGAAAAAGACACTTCTCAGAAGAGGATATACAATCAATCAACAAATATATGAAAAAAATGTTCATCATCTCTAGGAATCAAAGAAATGCCAATCAAAACTACTCTAAGATATCATCTCACTTCAGTCAAAATGGCAGATATTATGAAGACAAACAACAATAAGTGTTGGCGAGGATGTGGGGAAAAAGGTACACTCATACACTGCTGGTGGGAATGCAAATTGGTGCAACCACTATGAAAAGCAGTATGGAGATTTCTTGGAAACTTGGGAATGGAACCACCATTTGACCCAGCTATCCCTCTCCTCGGATTATATCCAAAGGACTTAAAAACAACATACCACAGGGACACAACCACATCAATGTTTATAGCAGCACAATTCACAATAATTAACTGTGGAGCCAACCTAGATGCCCTTCAGTGGATGAATGGATAAAAAATGTGGCATATATACACAATGAAATTTTACTCAGCATTAAAAGAGAATAAAATCATGGCATTTTCAGGTAAATGGATGGCACTGGAGAAGGTAATGCTAAGTGAAGTTAGCCAATCCCCCCCCAAAAATGTTGAATGTTCTCTCTGATATAAGGAGGCTGACTCATAATGGGGTGGGGGGGAGCATGGCAGGATTAGATGAATTCTAGATAGGGAAGAGGGGTGGGAGGGAGAGGGAGGGGTAGGGGATTAGCAAAGATGGTGGAATGTGATGGACCTCATTTTCCAAAGTACACGTATGAAGACTCAAATTTGGTGTCAACATACTTTATATATAAACAGAGATATGAAAAATTGTGGTATATATGTGTAATAAGGATTGTAATGCAAAAAACACAAAGTACATGTATAAAGGCATGAATTGGTGTGAACAGTGAACATACTCTATATACAAACATATGAAAAATTGTACTCTGTATGTGTAACAAGAATTGTAATGCATTCTGCTGTTGTGTATTTAAAAATATAAAATCAATAAAACTAAAAAAATATTTAAAACAAAGTGTTAATGAAATAATAACATGAAACATTTAATATCAGAGCATATCCACTGTCTATACAATCATCTATATTAAAAATTTCTATACCAATCTTCTCTTGGTAAGATTGGTTTTCATCTTTACCACAAAAGTTTTTCTGCCCTTTTGCTCTGAGATCTCAATAAATAATGTTTAGAAGTCATGTATCAACTCTCTGTTCCACCCATCAAAACACAGCACTACGCCAAGCTCACAACCCAAATAAGCAACAAACACACTTGTCCATATAGACAAAGCTCCCAGGAAGAATTCACCTGTGATTTCAGGGGCAGGTTGTGGCAGAGGTAGAATGCTTTCCTAACATATGTTTTGTTTGTTTTTCTTAAGTTTGAGGAAGATTTTATTTTGTCTAAAATTTACTTTTTGTGTACTTTTTATGTGCACTGAACACACACATTTGTCAGTTTAGAAAACTCCATCTATTTTAAGTTTTCTGCTGTTTTACATTATTCTTATCTCTTCATTCCTCCTTTCTATATAAAAAATAGTGTCTTTTCACAACTATAAAAACCTTACATATTTTAATTAATTAGTTCTTATTAGTTATACATGACAGTAGAATAAATTTTGATTCATAGTACACAAATGGAGCATAATTTTTCATGACTCTGGTTGTACATGAAATAGAATCACATCATTTATGTCACCATATGTGTGCCTCAGGTAATGATGTCTGTCTCATTCCACTGTCTTTCCTACCCCCTCACCCTCTCCCTCCTCCTCCTGCCCCTTTGCCCTATCCAAAGTTCCTCCTCTCTTCCCATGCCCCCGCCGCATTATGGCTCAGCATCCACTTATCAGAGGAAACATTTGTCCTTTGAAAACCTTACTATTGTTATGTAAAGGATATTTAGTCATTATTGGAAACAAATATATGATATCTTTTTAATTATGTATTTTGTTTTACAGAATTATATAATATGCATGTTCTTTTATTTTGTATGTACTTTGTATTGGTATAATTTGTGTAGGTATATTCAACAGAGTTTTAGGGATGCAAATTCTTTGAGAAGTGCTGTTCTAGCACATTGTTCTTTTAATATTGGCATGCTATTCTTGGTATGGATTTCATTTTATTTAGGAATTTCTTATTTGCACATTTCCTAAGCTTTCTAGTTCTTGCCACTATGAGAATTCTTATAACAAATACATACTGTGGCCATTCTGCTTTTACTTCTATGAGAAAGGTTCCCAGGAGTGACATAGCTGAGCCAAAAATAATATGTATTTTTAATTTTAACAGATATTACTAAATTGCTTTCCAAAGATGAAGTAACTATGTATGCATCCTACCATAATTTGTGAGATTACTTTTCCCTGTTTCTGGCACAGTAGATCTTGATTTAACTATGTTCCAATTGCAGTGCATGCAGCTACCTGGTAGGACAAATGCATTCCTGTTTTGCATAATATTCATGCTTGTAGCCAGATTTACAGTATTACAAAGGAAAAAAATATATGTGATCCTTTAAAATTGTGCAACTTTTATGACAACTGGGAGAAAATGTTTCCATTTTGTGAAATATTCCCATCCAAATAATGGCATAGTTTTCCTTCCGTGTGTTGAAATTTTCTTTTAAAATTTTCAAATAGGATTTTATTGTTTTATTTATATGCACCCTGTGACTTTCTAATGTACATTGTTTCTAAACATGTTATTGGTATTGTATCTACTGTGAAAAGGGTTGTTTTCTAGTCTTATTTCTAAGCATATCTTGCTTTCCAAGAGATATACTATTGATTTGTGTATTTACAGCTTTTGTCAGCTTTCAGCTTAGCAAAACATCATCAGAAAATGCTGTTAAACAAGCAAAACTTACTTTGTTGGATTTACTGAACTAAACAAGGAAAATACCTTGGGTGATTCCTAACAGCAACTCAAAAAGAAAAGTAGAGGAGGAAAGGGTTTTAGCACCTTGACTGGGCAATCAATTTTATCACAAGTCTTGCAAGTTTGGAAACTTCTTAAGGCTGGGCAGCGTATACGACATTAAAACTTCAGATTGATGGGCATGCCGAGATGGCAACTGAAACAAGCTTTGATCAACTTGTTAGTCATGATAGTTCAGGTATTTTAGTTGGTTTATACTCAGAGCACAAATATTTTATAAAGCTAAATCCTAAGATATCCTTTCTTTTTCTCAGCCTTAATATGTTGAGAATAATGTATCCTGATATCTGCATTTTTAATCACTGGGGTAAACTAAATTTATTTACATTCTCAGCCTTTTCCATCATGAGTCATTTTGTCAACCCAAGATATAAATTACATCATAGTCTGTGAGCATAATCAGCCCAAATCTTCACTGCTCTTTTGCTGTGTGTGTGTGTATATGAAAACACTCTGTTGGTAATATTACCAACATATATCAGTGTCAGATTTGTTTTAATTCTGTTTGTTTGAAGATCACTTGTTGGATCCTTTTATGGAACATTGTTTATGCAGCAATTCATCAGACTTGAGATGACACTAGAGCACACAAACACACAAAAAAAAACCCAAAACACTAAGGGTGGAATCCAGTGTTCATCCTCACATTTTAAACAGGAACTAAGAGTACAAAGGCTCTATTATTTTGATGAAAGTTTGGCTATGAAGTCTAGCTCCTGGGAAAGGTTCTTGAATATCATTAGGGTTAAGACAGAAATCTCTGAATCAAGGTATGATTTGATAGGGGGTGTATATGTCTAACCATCTGACTTGATGTTTTTGAAATCATCTAAAATATCATTCAGTGCTTGAGTCCAATGATGCAGGAAATCATGTGGCTTATTATAGCTCATTAGTACCAAAGGAAGCTGGCTGTCATCCAAAGAGTGCAAGCGTAAACACAGTAATGACATACGATGTGCATTTTAATCAAAAGGCAGGTATTGTACACACAAAAAGGTAACTGGAGATTCAAAAGCAAAGTTCAGAAAATAAAATTTGCACACATCTTAGATTAGTGGCTAAGGAATCTGTGTAACATGAGCCTCTAAATTAACCATTCCTCCTTTATACTTGTTCTAGTCAGGTCCTTTAGTAACAACATGCAAAAAAACTGACTAAAACAGGCACCTAGGTCGGTTCCATAGTTTAGCTATTGTGAACTGAGCTGCTATAAACATTGATGTGGCTGCATCACTGCAGTATGATGATTTTAAGTCCTTTGTATATATACAAAAAAGTGGGATACCTGGATCTAATGGTGGTTCCATTCCTAGATTTTTGAGAAATCTCCATACTGCTTACCAAAGTGGTTGGACAAATTTTCAGTCCCACCAACAGTATTTAAGTGTACCTTTTCCCCCACATCCTCTTCAACATTTATTGTTACTTGTATTCTTAATAATTGCCTTTCTCAATGAAGTGAGATGTAATCTTAATGTAGTTTTAATTTACATTTTTCTAATTGCAAGACATGTTGAACATTTTTTGACAATAACATTTGTTGACAATTTGTATTTGTTTCTGTGAAATGTCTGTTCAATTCCTTTGTCCATTTAATGATTGATTTATTTGGTTTTTTGGGTGCTAACTTTTTTGAATTCTTTATATATCCTGGAGATTAAGGCTCCATTTGAGGTGCAAGTGGCAAAGATTTTCTCCCATTTTATAGGCTCTTTTTTCACACTCTTGATTGTTTCCTTTGCTGTGAAGAAGCTTTTTAGTTTGAGACTGTTGGGAGCAGTGACTGAAAATTATGGGTCTTGAACTGTCCCATGACAGAGGTGATGACTCTCTTGGGAACCTCAGATACTAAAGCATCCATTTGGGATTGCCTAGTTGCTGTGGTGACACCCTGTACAATAGGAGGTTCTATTTCAGCAATGGGACTATTTAGTCCTTGACCTTGAGGTTCAGATGCCAGATGCTCTGGGGTAGCAAGTTGATAATCATAATAGGGTCGGTCATGCTCATGACCTTTGTTCCACTTACTTTGAAGAAATTTATCATTTTGATGTTTAGACTTATATAATTAATATGCTGAGCTTGTTTTGTGTTACTATCTCCAAACCCCTTGTGCTTTTTGGGTTTTATAAAGGAAGTCATTTCCTGTGCCAATATGTTGGAGTGTTGGGCCTAAATATTTCTCTAGTATATGCAGGGTTTCTGATCTAATGCCTAGGTCTTTGACACACTTTGAGTTGATTTCTGTGCAATCTGAGAAATAGGGGTTAAATTTTATTCTGTTGTATATGAATTTCCATCCCACCACATTTGTTGAATAGGCTATCCTGAAGAGAAGTTTTTAAAAGAGATAATAAATATTTGAAAAAAAAATCAAAGTATATAAAAAATAAAATGGCCATAGAAACTATTATGAAATATGTATGATATATACATTATATATAATATATATTCATAAGTAAAAATAAATATTAAGGACATAATTTTTTTTCAAAATACATAATTTTATCAAAGAGAATTAGAATTATCCCCAAATTTCAAAATAAGCAAATATTTTGATAATGCAAACACATTTATCTGGACAAAAAAAATGAACATTTTACAGAGAGAAAACAAATATAGGTATCTCTCTATACAGATAGAAACATCTCTATCTATGTATTTTATATATAGGTATATATTTATCTTCTATGTAGCAGTATTTGATAAATTATAGATAAACTTTCTTTTACATGAATAAATCCACTAATTTTGACTTTTCTTTGCAAACTTCAAAAACATCCACTATGTTTAAATTAACAATTCAGAGGCATTACCATGTTTCATTATGGAAAAATGATTTTGAATTAAAAATAAAATAAAATAATATACAAATATATAAATAATATATAAAAATAAAAACTGAATCTAGTTTACCTTACTTAGATCTTGCACATTTTTATTGTTATCTGCCATTTCTTTTTATTCTTTTAAGAATCTTTATAAATAAATATAATTAATATATAATACTTAAATAAATAGTTAAATTAATATTTTAATGTTAGAAATAAAAAGCACAAATGATAAAATTATAACTATATTGTAATTATGGAATTAAACCATAATTAAACTTGTCATTTTTAAGAAATAAAACCTCATAATACCACAATTGATAAAGAATTGCTGTTTGAAAGTTTTAATTTATAATTTCCAGATGTGGTCTACTTTAAGACCTTAAATTAATAATAAATCAAAAATTAATTAACAATTATTTTATATATAAAGTATTATGATATGGGATCATTAGAATAAATTCTTTAAATACTCTAGCAGATTTAAAAACATTATAAGTTAATTAAGCTGGGCTCAGTGGTGCATGCCTCTAATCCCTCAGAGACTGAGGCAGGAGAATTTTAAGTTTGAGGCCAGCCTCTCAAATTTAGTGAGATCCTGTCTTGTTTCAAAAATAAAAAAATAAAAAAAAAACAAGGATGTAGCTCAGTGGCAAAGCACTCTTGGGTTCAAGCCACAGTACCTAAATATGTAAATAAAGAATTCCATATCTTATAACTCAACCAATTTTTTTCAAAATAATGAAAATGTGCCCTAGAGTTCTTTACCCTTTGTGCCCATGCAAATGTGATGGAAATATAAATGTTCAGAATTATGAGAAATTGAATGAAGATTTGTGTTAAGAAAAGCATATCATAATATTGTTTTCCAGTTATGATAAAATCAGGGAAATGAGATATTTATTTTTAACTCAAAATCATTTGTCTACTTGTAACAGGCAAGATTTAAAGAAGTACCACTTCTTATAAGCTTTTCTGTCTAAGCTACTTTTTCCTTCCCATCTTCATCTCATTCTGGGAGTAAAAACATTCTCCCAAGCTCTGACCTATGGAATGGAATTTTACACACACACACACACACACACACACATACACACACACACACACACACACACACACACACACACACACACACCTCTAGACTCTCCACTTTTGATCTCCTATATAATCCTAAAACTGTTGCCAGTAACAGGAAGACAATTTTCTAGACCAGCTCTCTTCCCAATTTAGCCAAGCCAAGAATAAATCCCTTTCTCACTTCACCATTTCTCTTTTCCTCTATTAGTTAATCTCTCATTGTGACAGGTAACCAAATCTTGTGTATTGGGAACCCCAGAGTAAAGCCTTTGTCAGGTTATCACAAATAAACTTTCATGCACCATGAATACAGTGTGACTTATTTAAAATAAATAAAACATTTCAAGCACACATAGAAATACTTTCTTTCAACTATTTAAGTGTATACCTTTTCTTTCCGTCAAAGACCTGATACTTTTAACAAAACTCACACTTGTTTCACTACTACAAAGAGTAGTGAAAATATTTGATATGCTTTGAATGAATATGTACATGATTAGATCATTCTAGAGAATAAATAGAAATCTCAGAACACTCTTTTCTACTTAATAAGTAGCAAAAATTTCCCATCAAGCCATACAATTAAAAAGCTCAGCTGTGTGATGGTGTGAGCCTGTTAATTTCAGTGTCAAGTGGCTAAGGCAGGAGGATAGTAAGGTCAAGGCCATCAGCAGCCATTTAGCCAGACCCTGACTCAAAATTTAAAAAAAAAAGAAAGAAGGAAAGGAAGAAAGAAAGAAATAAAGGAAGGAAGGAAAGAAAGAAAGAAGGAAGGAAGGAAGGAAGGAAGGAAGGAAGGAAGGAAGGAAGGAAGGAAGGAAGGAAGGGGCTGGTGATGTAATTCAGTGTCAAAGCATCCGTGGGCTCCATACTTTTAGGGGTGGGAAGACATCCGAACAAGACAAACACTTAGCTAAAAGAGAAAGAAGAAAAAACATATTGGGAAATTAGGTAGAAATATTGAGTTTAAGGTACCAAAAATTAGTGTAGCAGTACTTAGTTTAGCCATACTTGTAAAGAAATTGTGATTAATTCATAGTTTTGAGAAATCTGAGAAAAATACTAAGAAATCAGAATAAATGAGGTATAGATTAAAAATTAAAAATTAATGAATTCTGGAAAGAACACTGTAATGGTGGAAGAGCCTTGTGGTCCAGATCCTAATCCCTGAAGCCTGTGAGTATGTTGCCTTCTCTGCTTGTGACCTTCTAGGCTAATTAGGAGTGATGCATTCATTATGAAGCAAAAGAAGAAGGAGGAGGAGGAGGAGGAGGAGGAGGAGGAGGAGGAGGAGGAGGAGGAGGAGGAGGAGGACAACAAGAAGATCTCAATAAAAACCAACATTTTCCAAAGTTAAGATCCAAGTGTTGTAGTCAAGAGGATATTTACAGCATAACATTTTTATAATAAAATATATAATCAAAATATTATACTTCTGCCTTTTTATATGTCTTAGGCTTCCTTTGTTCTCCCAATCTCTTCCCTTTATCTCTCTCCTTCCTGAGTAAGTGACTAAGCACAGGAGATGCTCAGAGGGATGGAGCAGCCCAGGATACATTAATTAACAACTTTTATAGCTCCCTATACTGAGGGGCGATTCCTGGGACAGGTTACCTTAGCAACAGATTGGAGCAGGGGCAGGTTATCTTGATAAGGGTGGAGGAAGGCTCTGAAGGTATTTCAATCCTTCAGGGGGCAGTCTGCAGCTTCTAGGAAATTGCACTCCTTGATCCGACTTGACTTGATTTACCTATCTATACTGCCTGTCTAATTCTGGCTTCAATGGTGTACCTCTCCTGACCTCCAGTTTTAATGGAGTTCCAGGCACATTTCCAGAGAGTTCCATCCAGATCCACCTTTCAACATTTCACTGCAGTAGGATGACATCACACTTTCAAGTCTCCACTGCCATGACAACTCTCTCACTTTGTCCCATGCTGACAGGTCCTAATTAGAATCTGTTCTTACAGATTTTGTGGTTGGGGGAATTATCCTTATCTCCCTGAGTTCTGGGATTTGGTCTGTGTAAAGGTCACAAAAGTTTCCCACTTCATAATAACTTATGTTATTCTTGTTAACATTTCTTCTGCAGATAATAGGTAGTTCGCTGGGGGATGTAACATATTCTGTGGACTTAAATCAGGTAGGGCTAAAGGTAAGTTATGCTCCTCAAAGTGAAACCATGTGGGGGACAGCAAGGTAGGTCTCATCCAATCATGTCTATGTCTGTCTGTCCCCTATTACTTGGGGTGTGCCCTTACTGACTACCTCTTATTCTTGGCCCATTTCTTTCTGCTTTCTGGACACCATGAGACAAGCAATTTCAGTCAGCCACACCATCTCTGATGTTCTTCCTCACCATAAGTCCAAAAACAACAGAGCCAAATGACCATGGACTGAAACCATGGGTCAAAATAATTTTTTCTAGGGCTGGAGTTGTGGCTCAGTGGTAGAGCGCTTGCCCAGCATGCGCAAGGGCCTGGGTTCGATCTTAGCACCACATAAAAATAAATAAATCAATAAAGGTATTATGTCCAACTACAACTAAAAAAGATAAATATTAAAAATAAATAAATATCCACCAAGTTGTACCTCAGACTGTCAGATAAAGCGGCGGGCCGGGCCCGCGGGGCGGTGAGCACGGCTAGGGCCGGACATGGTGGCGCTCTATGCCTGCACCAAGTGCCACCAGCGCTTCCCCTTCGAGGCGCTGTCTCAGGGGCAGCAGCTGTGCAAGGAATGTCGGATTGCACACCCAGTTGTGAAGTGCACCTACTGCAGGACTGAGTACCAGCAGGAGAGCAAAACCAATACAATTTGCAAGAAATGTGCTCAGAATGTGCAGTTGTATGGAATGCCCAAACCTTGTCAGTATTGCAACATAATTGCAGCATTTATTGGCAATAAATGCCAACGTTGCACAAATTCAAAGAAGTATGGACCACCATATTCTTGTGAGCAGTGCAAGCAGCAGTGTGCGTTTGACAGGAAAGATGATAGAAAGAAGGTAGATGGGAAATTGCTATGCTGGCTGTGCACACTTTCATACAAACGTGTTCTCCAGAAGACCAAAGAGCAAAGGAAGCACCTGAGCAGCTCTTCTCGTACAGGCAACCAGGAGAAGGAACAGTACAGCCGCCTGAGAGGTGGTAGCCATTATAACAGCCAGAAAACACTTTCTACATCTTCAATTGAAAATTAAATCCCAAAGAAAAAATCCAAGTTTGATTCAATTACAACAAATGGAGACAGCTTTTCCCCAGACCTGGCTCTGGATTCACCAGGCACTGACCACTTTGTCATCATTGCTCAGCTGAAAGAAGAGGTAGCTACTCTGAAGAAGATGTTGCATCAAAAGGATCAAATGATCTTAGAGAAAGAAAAAAAGATTACCAAGTTGAAGGCTGATTTTCAGTACCAGGAATCTCAGATGAGGGCAAAAATGAACCAAATGAAGAAAACGCACGAAGAAGTCACAGAACAATTGCAGGCCAAAAATCGAGAACTCCTAAAACAGGCAGCTGCCTTGTCCAAGAGCAAGAAGTCGGAAAAGTCAGGAGCTATAACCTCTCCATGACAGACTGCAGGAGGCTCTTCAGCAACAGCAGATGGGGTCATCCTGGGTTAGGGTTGGAGACCTGGCTGTTCTCTGGGAATTGCAAACTTTCTTAAGAATCTCTATTTTATTACTGTTATCCTTCTTTGTGTGATTGCAGTGAGCTGAATGAAAACATCTAGTTTGTGCTGTGTTATGACTGCATGCTTGAGTGTTTGGGATTTCAGGTTCAATCTCCTTCTCTTTCTCTCTCACTACTCCTTCTATGCTTTTCTTCCTCTTCTACCATCTCTTCCTCTTTTTTTCTCTCCCTTCCCTTTTCTTCCTTCTATCCCTTTCTTCCCTTTCCTCTTTCTCTATGTATTTTGGTTCTACTCTTTGTTCTTTTGTGGTGGTCACTGCTCAGTGTTATGTGCAGAATGATTTTTTTATGTCCATCCTTGCATCCTGCCATACCCATGAGCAAATAGTTTGGCATTAATTGTATATCACTGCCACCCTCTAACTTTAAAAACTGCCACCTTAAGACTTGGTACAATGAGAGAGGCTTTCTCTCTCCAATAAATCTTTTGCTTCAGGGTTTACTCTTGGGTTTTTTTCCAGGTATATTATGTATGAACTTTGTACTATGTATAGCCAGAGTTTTATTTATTTTTTTAAAAAAGAAACTTTTTCTTGATAAAAGAATAATGGTAGCCTAGCTAGTTGTTCTAGTAAAAGCGATGCCTCTTGGGGGGAAAAAAGTCCTATTCTCTAGCTTTTAGAAAATGCATCAGATCTTTTCTTTCTTGTTAACTTTAGAGTCTTAAAAACCGATTACTAAGGTGAAATAATTTCAATGTATACGTTTGGAGTTAAGTGCCTTTTAGAGGATTTCTTGGAAGATCATTTAAAGGAGATACTTAAGGGAGGTTGCAAAGATTTTGAACAGTCTGTCTTTTTAAGTAAGGGCAGAAAGAAAGGTTGTCCAGATTGTACTGAACATTTCCCTCCCCCACTTCCTTTATTCTTAGGTAATTGATTTTAAATTCTCATACTGCCACTTCTTTTTTTTTTTAAATACCCTTTACCTATATAAGTTGTTATACTGGGCTATTATTGACAGAAAACATTTTTTTAAACAGGAGCAGATTCAAAATGGTTCAACTATAAGACACTCTGGGACCAGTACAAACTGCTCAAGTATGGACTATTAGTGGGAGAAATAATATCATTGTACTTTCTTCCTATTTCTCTTCACCCACCCCAGCCTGTATACTCCCTGCTTTTAATGGAAAGGTATTGAATACATGTGCTTCTCAGAAGCAGTTTGGCATCAGTCAGAGATATGTGTGGCCTGTCTTCCCTTCTTATCCCAATAGGCACATAGATTCACTTTTCCAGGAAAGGGATAGACATGTATTTTTAGCTGTACTCTCAGGTACTTTATGTGGTCTTTTTAAAGAAGTTGAGGATGTGTATAGTATGTGCTGTGAAGTAACAAAATCAACTACCCTGGAATTATTAATGCAGGGGGGTACTAGAGTTAAAGGTAATGGTGAGGGCAGATGACATTTGTAGTCTCAGTCTACCAAAATTGTAGCAGTAAATTTAGCTTGTTAAAAGCAGATGTTCTATAACCTGTGATAACATTCTCGCAAGTGGAGCCATGCACATAATTGGACAGAGATGTGGAAAGGGTGGCTTCCTTCTGCTAAGAGATACAGTGGACCATGTGGCTTAGATATCGCCCTGGTAGGGGATGTAATTTTCCCTTCTAAGGAAGGGGAACAGCAGTGTTAAATAGTTTTGTAACTTTTTGAATGAGAAGCTTTTAGGTAAACTGTCAGATAATATTTTTTAGATGCATTTGCATTGGCTATGGGGAAAAGATTGAGAAAAATGACAGTCATGTTTTTTTTTAAATTTTAAAGACTGAGAAACTCTGTTATCTGAAGTATGATAATATAAAAACATTTAGTTTTATACTAAATTTTTTTAAGGTCTTGGCATTTAATATAAAGCAAACCCACACATTTTCTAACTTTCCATAAGTTCTTAAAAGGGAAAGAAGAATCCTTAGTCTTGAAATTTTAATTTTTAAAAATCATGACACTGTTTTGCCATGAAATTGAGTAGCTAACTTTTGGTAACACCTTTTGTTTCTTTGTATGTTTGTAATATTGGACATTTTAAAACACAGGAATGTTTTGGTTTGTACAGACTTTGACAAATGTGTGTTAATAAAAATTCATATTGACTCAAGTAAAAAAATAATAAATAAATAAATAAATAAATAAATATTTCTAATCTAAGTTGATTTCCTTAGGTATTTTGTCACAGTGTTGGAAAGCTGACAATCACACAAATAGATTTAATAGGTTTAATGAACTGTGCCTAATGATAAACAATCATACATAATCTGTTAGTCTACTCAGTGTATTTTCTCTGTTATGGTCTTTTCTTATTTATTTGAAATAATTATCATTAGTGATGATTTATAAGGGGTTAGAGATATGTTTAATATAGAAATATTCTATCTTGAAATATCTACCAAAAATCTGTTTAACGATTTCTGTCATTGAAGCAAGTATTTAGGGATACTATATTAAACAATCATAGAAAATTGAAAGTCCATTTTTGTATTTTTCTCAGCCAGAATGAATTAAATCGACAGCCATCTTCAAGGAAAGGAAAATAGTGTTAGTACTATAATTAAAATATGAATAATTTGAAAATTCTTTTAGAAATAGTGACAACATTTTTGTGAACATTACATATTAATAGGATACAGTTTTTGTTTGCTATGTAAATTAATTCATGTAGTTGTTTTAGAATACATAGGGTATATAAAACCTATAATGTATCCCTGGTTATTTCAGATATTGTAGAGAGCTTATAAATGAATTTGTACTCTCTACATAGTTGAGTACTTTTTATAGAACGCTATGAGATTTCCTGGCAAGTTGAAAACAAAGTTCCTGATTCAGAAGAGCTAATTCTCCATCATTTAACCTATTAAGGATGTGACATTCTATATTAAGATTGTGTTACATTTTTTTTGTACAGGGAAAACAAACAAACAACAAACAAAAAAACCCACAAACCATTTTCTAATATTCTTTATTTTCAGAAAAAAGGAGAGTTTAAAAGTGATTAAAAACTACAGGGCTTTTCTTTGATGTAAATTTACCAGATTAGCTTTATCTCAGTTCTCCCTCTGTCTCCTCACCCATGCCTCAGGCCTCATCCACTTTGGCCTGCATTCATGATTTCTATAATGGTTTCATCAGTTGTCCCTCTAAGGAGTCCGGTACTCTGATCCAACTTCATTTCCACTGCCTGTTTCCGATTTTCCATGTCCATGCCCTACAAGTGGCTAAATATTTTGGGGATAAATATATTTTCTATTAGACTGATTTACTAATTCAGTGCCTCTAATTTTACCTAATGTCTTCAATAGAACCCAAGTCATTTTCTTTACAAGTGTTAACAGTTTTTATATAAATTCCACTGATTTGCAACATGGAAATGACAATTCAATTGAAATACAGTCAACAGAGCATACTTTAGAAAAGTTTTTCATGAATCATTAGTTTCTACACTTTTTATTCATTAATGGCTGTGTTCATTTACTTAATTTATTATTTGCAGGATGCAGATACTTCAGTTCTACTAAAGTCAGAGTATTAAAGTAGGGATGACAGGGGAGCAGATTCTTTATTAAATCTAAAGCTGTCACTAATTAAAGTATGAAGTTATTTTGCATGCAAATAATGATAATTCATTGAGTTTTTGAAGTATATAGTATTATATGGCACAGGAGCTTAGTCACAAATAATCACTTCAAACACATAATTTTGAAAATGTTATGTCAAAAAAACCCCATGTTCCTTAGGAACAATAAGCACCTAACACTTATCTCTCATTTTCTGGAAAAATTCCTTATAAATTCTACTATGATTTCTGTGTTTTGATGTGTCAATTAAGTCGTGTGTTTATAATGTTTTCTTCCTTACTACCTTGCTTTCTTTCTCTCCATTCTCCATTATTCTTTGTTTGTTTGCTGTTTTGCTCTTCAATTAAATCCCATTTGAATTCCACATCTGAGGTCTGAGTGCACTGCTCAGACATGGATTAGAAATAGTAAGTAAGGTCAGGTGCAGAATTGTTTTGTTTCTGATTTTAATGAGAAAATCACATGTAATTTTGTCTTTCCACTTTTGTATTTTTGAAACTAGAGCTTGAACTCAGGGGTGTGTTACTATTGAACTACATCCCCAGGCCTTTTCAATTGTTTTCTTTTCATTTTGAGACAGAGCCTGATTTACTGAGGGCCTCACTGAATTTCTGAGGCTGGCAGGAACTTGTGTCTCACCCTCCCGAGTCATTGGGATTACAAGTTTACATGAAATTTTCATGATCATATTTTTTTAATTTTATATTAAAATAAATTCATATGTAGTTGTTGAAACTATTTTAATTTTATTGGAAAATGACTGATTTTTATTTAACATTTCTGGCAAATCATTGAACCTATCAAAGATGTGACATTTCAAATGTGATCATATAATAATGTAGCAGTGTCATGCACTGCATTCATCATACTGTAGTTATATTTATCTGTTTTCATTTCAATCATACTTGATGTATCTCTGCTGTATTTTTATAAATACATTAATATTTTTAATTAACATATAGTAGTGGTACATATTTATAGGGTATATTTTGGTACATGCATAGGATGTATAATGATCGAATCAAGGTAACCAGCATCTATTGCCCTAGACATTTATCATTTCTTTGAATTTGAAACATCCAAAATCCTCTATACAAACTATTTGGAAATATTTAATTAATTATTGTCAATCATAGTTATCCTACTATGCTAAAGAATCCTAGAGAGGTTTTCTTTGGAAGCACAGGTGGAATATTGATGTTATAATATCATTATAATTTTTCATGTTGCTAAAAATTTATAAAAATATAACCAGAAATTTCTTATTTTAGTTTTCCAAGTAACTAGAAATTTTGATAAATATTGGATACTATTTTCAGTGATAATGTGAGGATGCTATATTTATTACTATCATGAATCTTGTGCCAAAAGGCCAGATTTGTAGCAAGCTCATAACTGGCTTTTTAATTTTTTATGATCACATGAAGTGTTGGGCTGATAAATGTTCTTTAGGTAGCTATGGAAGCAAAGAAATATTGGACCACTTTATTGTCATTATAATTTTTGAATATGCTAATTTAATGTTAGACAATTGGTTAGCAGATGGATAACAGAAAGACAAATTCTTAAAATCACACATAAATATTGTTATAAAATAGAATGGGGGAATAAAATAGTAAAGATAAGTAATGAAATCATACCCAAAAGATAAATCAAATTATAAATCCTATAAATTTCCTTTGGTTACTTATTTACATTTTTGCCTTCTTTATTTATCACCAATGGACCAAAAAAGTCAATTAATTTTAAATATTTAATAGTATATTATGTTTCTATAACATAGGAGTACATTATTGTGCATTGTCAGAAAAATGGCTTCCCAAAACCCAAAGAAAAAAATCAAACAGGATTCTCTTTAACATTTGCCTTCACAAGAGAGTTTTTATATTTATCATTTTTCTAGATTTCTGGCTCATAGTATGGTTTATTTACTTAAAAATAATCTTGTGTACATTTTATTTAATTTTTAAAAATAAAGTTGTAGAATTTTAAATTCACATTGAAGTGTACTTGCCTGTTTCTTTTGATGTTATCCTTTGAATTTCATGAGTAGCTGGTGGCATATTAGATGGATAGAGATCATTTTTGAATTCAAAGAATCTATTTGAAGTACCATCGCCATGCAGTCATTGTGCTTATGCCAAGCAAGTGCCATTGTGCTATGACATTAAAATATTCTATAGAAAATATATTTAAATAGAGTAGAGAAGTTTTTAATATACACACCAAATGGATTTGTAAGTGCATTCATTTATAAGTATGAATGCTCTTCAATTTATGATAATTTATGATGGTTTACACTTTCATACAAAAACTTAAGTAGAAATATTGTAATTTCAAAATGCACTTAATACACCTAACCTATGCAACTTAATAACTAAGTAACATGGCCCACCCTAGAGGGGCAACTGTTAACCTCTTGGAAGCAACTCTGATTCCAGCGCCAGTTGCTGCCGAGCCTGCCCAGGGTTCTGATGGAGGACTGTGCTGCATCCAGTTCCCCGCAGAAAAGTGCAGCATTCAGAATTAGAAGTATGGCTTCTATTAAATGTATGTCACTTTCCCACTATTTTAAAGTAGAAAAATTATAAGACTAATCGGCAGAAATTGGGGCAACTGTGTAATTAAACATTAAACCCACTTAATGTGAGGCATCAAAGGTAAATCCATTATTATGTCCATATCAAATTTGAATGGAAGAATTACTATATTTTTTTCCATAAAAAGATCAAGGAAAGAAGTGATCTAAAGATGTTTATAATTTAAGTAGTCACTTGAAAGTGAAGATTTTTTTTAATAGTGGTTCCAAGTGAAAAGGGAAGATTGTAAGCTCAGGAAAATGGGGATACAGAGGACTGTGTTTGTTATGAGGAATGCTCTGGAGCAGGATGTACAGGTTGGAATTTTAGATTTACTATTTTCTAGTTATGTGGCTTCCCATCACATTCCCAAATGAAAGACAAGCAATAATTTGATTATTATGGGTGTTTTAGTCCGCTTTTTCACTGCTTTGGCTAAAGTATCTGATCAGAACTATAGATGAGGAAGGAAGAATTTGAGGCCTTAGGGTTTAAGAAGTCTCAATTAATCCACAGCAGGCTTCATTCCTCAAGGCTCAAGGTGAGGCAGGTGGAAGAGTGTGGCAGAGGGAGGCAGCTCACATGGTAATCAAGAAGCAGAAAGAGAATCTCCACTCTTGAGATACAAAATATATATATATCACAGCCACACCCCACCACTTCAGTTAATGGTTATCAGGGGATTAAATCACTGATTGGGTTAAACTCTTACAATCCAATCTTTTCTCCTCTGAACCCTCCTTTATTTTCTCACATGTGAGTTTTGGGGGGACTCTTCACATCCAAACCATAACACTGAAAATTATTAAACTTATTATTTTCAAAGATGAAAATATTTCTCTTTACAACTTCTGCAAAACAGAGAAGATAGACTTGGAAGAAACTGCATCTAGGTAATAAAGAGGAAAGAAGTTTTTAGGGGTCTTTGGGAGCTTGGGGGAAAAATTAGAGACATTTAAAAATAAGATGGAGAAATTCTGAAACTAGAGACCATGCATAATTTCAGCCAATTTTAACAAAGCAGTCTATAAGGATGAGCAAAAACAAAAGTATCATGCTTGAGAGCAGTTACAAATGATTACTTGTCAATAATAGTTGTACCTTGGAGTTAATTAGAATTCTCTAGTTGAAATAAATAGGTCCTGGGAAAAGCATTATGATCAAACAAAGATACAATAAAATTTCATTTAGTGGAATAAAATGAGTTTATAGACATCAATATCTGGGACAATTTCTAGAACCTGAAAGTGTTTAACAAATATTACATGCATGAATAACGTTAGTTTTGTGAATCCGTGTTTAAATTTTGTTTTCCTTCCTAATAGAGATTGTGTGAGTGTGTGTGTGTGTGTGTTTTCATTTTACCATGTCAGAATAACAAAGAACTTGATTTTTAAATATTCAAAAGGTACACAGTGCCACAGTTGTAAGTAGGTATAAGGATTTTTTGCTAGTTTTATTTACTCTTTTTTAATTTAGAAAACAGATATTTTAAGTCTGCTAGGAATTCTGCATTCTCCTCTTCTTCTAGAAATAAAGAAATCAATTCACTGTGGGAAGTAAAAAATCTCCTAGGTGAGGTGGAATGTTATGTTTTAATGTGCTGTTCGGTTATAAGCATGTAAAATAATTACCTATTCATTTTTCTGTGTGAGACTTAAGTTCACTGAAAGAAAGCCTGCCTGCTTCTGATTGCATTGTTGAATGTTCTGTTTAGGAGTGGATGTTGAACTTTGTTAAGTTGAGCTTTGTTGAATACAATACACATTGAACTTTGCTTTTGCACGTTTTGTTGTCATTCATGGAAAGCTGCTTCCCAAATCTAGAATGGATTGATTACATGTTGAGGAACAGGGCTGCTGGGCTATGTGCAGTTATCTGCTGAGCAATGTGCTTGGCCAGGAGCCCTCATGACAGTTTCAGCAAGAGCATCCAAGCCAACATCTCATCATCACTAGAGAGTAAAGACTGAAAAGAACCATGCCTTGTATTAGAGCCATGCAAACGGATTTAGTTTCCACTGGAGATGTTATTAGGGACTGATTATCTCAGCGGTCGGATCATAGGTTGTATGCTTATGTATTTATTTTGATCTTTTTAGTCTGTCAAAAAACAAAACAAAACAAAAAACAAGTGCTAGATTAAAAAAGACATGGTTAAAGCTGATATTAATATGAACCACTACAACTGGGGGATAGTATTGAATTGGAGTTCATTTGATTTAAATGCATGATCAAGTGGGAATTTATATCCAAGGAACATTTTGAGGTGGAGATCAGTGGATGGAAAATCACTAATAAGAACTGACTTAACAGGATTCTTGCTGAAGGAATGCAAAATAATTAGATATCACACAGAAAAGATGATGGATGAGGAATTTGATCAAATATTGAGGTTGTTGAGATATCCAAGATGGGGGTTCTTTCTAAACTGACTTTCCTGAATTCTTGGTAAACGTGGGCAATGGAAGCTTAGTAAAGGACAATACTGAAGATCTGGGCCCAGAGGAGTGACAACTCCAGTGAGAAGAGGTCATGGAGTCTTTACTATCCCTCATGTTCGTAAAGCATGCCAGAACTAATGGTTGATTTGCTTTCCCATGAGATAACGTTCTGAGCAATTACCTTCTATGGCCAACTGTTGTCCTATTTCAAGTGCATAAGGACCATTAAGACAGATTCAGAAAATGTACCTTCCCATGTTTCCATTTTTCCTAGAATGGGCCTAGCTACAAAAATCATTTTTATATGTGAATATTATAATTCTAATAAGATATTTCAAATGTTACCTTCTCTAAGTGATGAAATAGTCCTATGTACCTCTTGAGATACACTAATCTAAAATAAAATAAATTTATAAAATATTTTAAGAAACCTTAATTTCCTCTCCATACAGTAAAAGGAACTTAGATTGATATAGAAGATATTATCAATATTAGTCTCTGAGTGCATTAATGGCCAGAAGAAGGGTGCACTAAAGACATTCTGTTCTCAGTTTACCATTCAAACCCTGCCACAAAAACTGATTTCCTTGAGAAGAAATAAGATTAAAATATAAGTGTTTTTAAATCCACAGATGAATTTTTAAATAATAACATTTTTTCTCTAAGCACATTCGAAATAAAATTTCTCAATTTCTATTTTGAATAAGAACAGTGTTATCAAAATTATGCATTGTTTCAAGATCTTAGGCCAAAATAAGTTATAGCAACAAAATTGAATGGTGGGAACACTTGTTCTTCTTAACAATAGATTGTTGTTTCATACATCTAGTTCACTTCAGAATAGTATTGTTTGGAAGGACTTGCTGAGGAACAGCTCTGAATTGTCTTCTATTTGGCCCTGAATATCTCATCTCCAAGACAACCAGTCACGAACGCATTTGTCTCTCAGGGAGTTCATAACACCTTGCTTACGCAGTTAGCATTTCAAGGTTTTAAAAAAATATTTGTACAGATTTGCACTCAACATTTGCTTACTATATACTGTTCCTGGGTCGGCAGGGAAGATAAAGTTGAATTCAATTAAAACAAAACAAACATGTTTTAAGTTTTTAAAATTATTTATACAGAAGTGTCATTGAAAAATTTAACTGGTAATACCTTGCTCCATCTGATAATATAATAAGCCAAAATAATAAGTCAAAAATATAATGTGCTGACTTCCATTAACACCAAGAATGGTTACTTCTGCTTGCATTTGTCTAGGGAATCCCCACCTCCTTTTGTAATTAAGCTTTTTGTTTTGGCACACCATTATTTTGCAGTTATACTATTTGTGCTCATTTATGGACTAGAACAGTTGGTATACTGTCAAAACTACTTACTATTTTGAAAAGCAGGAGTAATTTTATGGATCTCAGAATTGTTAGAAAGCATATTAGGAATGGGATTTGATATTAAAAAAACTGGGACCCAAGAAGAAATAATTCTTGTGTATAAAACTGTCCAACAAACTGTTCTTTAAAAGATTCTGGTGAGAAATCCATGTAAACACAATGATTCTTATATACAAATAAAAGTAACACTTATGGTCTTATAGTAATAAAAACTGTGGAACTCAAATAGCATATAAACCTGTAAAAAGATTCAAACTGGGGTGATGGCACATGCCTATAATCTCAAAAAGTTGGGAGGTAAGGCAGGAGGATTTCAAGTTCAAGGCCACCCTCAGCAATTTAGAAAGACCCTTAGCAACTCAGTGAAACCCTGATTCAAAATAAATAATAAATAAAAATAAAAAATAGGACTGAGGATGTAGTTCAGTGGTAAAGTGCTCTTGGGTTCAATTCCCCAAATATAAAAAACAAACAAAAAAAGCACTTAGAAGACTTTATAATAGTCCACTAGTGTTTAAGAAGAAAGGTTGAACTGAAATAAGGTTTTAGAAGCTACATAAAGACTTTCTGAGACAAGACTGAGGCACTTTGCTAGATGTAGATCTATCTTGCCAGAAATGTTTTAAAAAATCCAGAGATAGAAATGATAGATATGAAGAACTCATATCTATGCAAAGAGTTAGTAAAGAAATAAGAAAAAGTAAAATAAAAACTTTTTTATACTTAATTAATCTGAGAGTAGTTTGTCTAAAATAATAGTTGCAAAAATATAGTCTATGGAATGGATAGAACCTGAGTATAAGTGAAGTGATGATCCCATAGACAGAAGCAACAAGGGGGAAGAGCTAAGGATCCCTCATGGGAAGATATTTACACTACCACTGAGGCAGTAACCTGTTACTCTAAATTAGACTTGAATTAGCTATAATGCACAGTATAAACTCTAGCACAGTGTAATTGATGTATTAAGAAAAAGGGGAAAAATAGCATCCTGAAAAATGTTCAACTGAAATGAGGGATGGTGCAAAAATAGTAGTGAACAAAAAAAATTTAAATAAACAATAGTCAGAAAGACAAAACCATGAAAATTTTGATAGATATTGTGGCTACTTTAACACTGATCCCAATTAACCTAAATGGCCTAATACGCTAATTAAAAGATTCACTGTTAGAGTGGATAAAAAGCAAGGCCCAACTACATGTTACCTATATGAAAGCCACTGTATATAAAAGTTTAAGGGATGGAAGTGGCTCAGGGGTAGAGCACTTGCCTGGCATGTGGGAGGCACTGGGTTCGATTCTCAGCACTGCCTATAAATAAATAAAAATAAATAAAGGTCTATCAACAACTAAAAAAATATTCTTAAAAAAGTAAAGGGATGGAAAAACTACACCATGCTAAAGCTAATCAAAAGCAGGGTGAGATAGCTCTATTAACTTCAGACAAATCTGCATTCAGAAAATTGTCAGAAACAAAGAAGGGCAGTACGCAACGATAAAGGATAAACTTTTAATGTATATGTGCATGACAAAATAGGGTCAGAATTCATGAGGCAAAAACAGATAAAACTCTGAGGAGAAATTTACAAATATGCTACATATTATTCTCAAACTCACATGGAACTTCCACCAATATAGACCACATTCTGGACCAAAATACCTAACTCTATAAACTTAAAAATTGACATCACACAGTGTATAGCCATGGGCAGTAAAGATTTAAAGTAGAAACCAGTGACAGAAGGATGTCTTCTAAATAACATGAAGAAAATATCTCAAGAGAAAATTTAAAATATTTTGTACCAAATGAACATGGAAATCTAAGATCAAAAATTTCTCTAAAAGCAGTAAGTACATAAAAATTTAGAGCATTAAGTACACATTATCGAAATAGAAAAGACACCTAACACACACACCCACACACACACACACACACACACACACACACACTAGCAATACTTGAAGTTGAACCCAAAGCTGCCCTAAAACTGAGCTACAATTGCAGCCCTTTTAAAAGTCTTTGTTAAAATTCAGAGGCAGGGTCTCACTAATTTGCAGAGGCAGTCCTCAAACTTGGAATTCTCCTGCCTCAGACTATGGAGTCACTTGGATTATAGTTCCACCACAGCAGCACACCACCACACCAACCCTAAAATTAATAACCTGGGCTTTCATCTCGAGAAAATAGAACAATATAATAAATAATAATAACAGTAATAAATAAATAGAAATCAATGAAATTAAAAATGGGAATTTAATAGATAAAATCAATGAAACTAAAAGCTAGTTCTTTCAAACTATTCATGAAGTTGATAGGACTGCAGTTTAGCTAACTAAGGAAATGGGACACAAAATATTAATATAAAAATGCAATAGGACATCACCATAGATGCCCTAGACATTCAAAGCATATAAGGAAATAGTATAAATGGTCTATGTCTACAAATATGATAGCCTAGATGACTTTGATAACTTCAATTAATTTCTTGAAAGACACAATCTGCAAAAACTCACAAGAAGAAATAGAAAATGTGACTAGACCTGTATCTATTAAATAAATAGAACAAATAAAACAGAAGACACCAAGCTCAAATTGCTTCACTGGCAAATCAAAACATTTTAAGAAAAATATACCAAATCTTTATATTTTCTTCCAGAAGAAAAAAAAAAAGAAATCACATTTACATGATTCTATGAGACAAGCATTACCATAACAACAAAAACGACAATAATTAGAAAGGGAAGATACAGATTAATAGCTCTCATAAAGAGAGTCACAAAAATATTAAGAAATTGAAACCAAGAATGTATAAAGTAAGCATGAGTCATGATAGAGTAGGGTTTATTTCTCACCATGAAAACCTGTTTTCAAATTTTAAAAAATCAAAAATGTAATCTATCATATAACCATGCTGAAGAAGAAAAATTATATGATCTTATCAATAGATGCTTAGGAAACTTAAGCCAAAATATATCAGCTATTCATGATAAAACATAAAAAAATATAAAAGAGCAGTTTCAGAACTTGACAAAGAATAGCTACAAAAGCCTACATACAGGTAACATCACACTTAACAGTGAGAAATTAGAAGTGTTACTGCTATGATCAGGAATACGGATGTCCCCCTTTACCACATCTTTACAACATCGTAATGCAAGTCCTACTTAGTGCAATAACATGAAGAGATGAAGTAAAAAGTATTTACAGTTCAAAATGGAAGAAATAAAGCTCTCCTTTGCAGATAACATGACTATCTATGTATAAAACACTAAGGAATTGACAAAAAATGTACAATTTGAAAGCAGTTATAGTAAAATTGCAGTATAAATGTCAGCAGCTTTTCTATATGAGCTGAGGCTGTACATCTGGCAGAAGGGTATGGTGAAGCAAAACTGCTCCCCTTAATAACACTTGGAAGCAGAGAGAAAGAAAGAGGAAGGTGCCAGGGACCATATTTACCATTACAGAGCATGCCCGCAGAGACCTACGCCCTTCAACTTTAACCTAATCAGTGTCTTTGTCCCCTCTTGCTTTCTATTTTCTGTAAGAAATTCAAATGAAGAGTCCTGGGATCCTAGCCTTGCTAGGCATATAAAGTCAGATACGTCTTTCTCAGAAACTGCCACGTAAAATATATCTAATCAATCCATAGATCAAGAAACAGTTGTTATACAAAGGAATGTTTTGTTAACTTTATATTTATTTTTTAATGTGTCAACAACAGAAGAGTCTACTAGATCCTCTTGTCTCAGACACTATTCAGAAATTATTTTTTTCCAATACACAGGATATGCAATCTGCAATCATCTTTGCAAACCCGTGCTAAAAATAAAACTAACTGGCAAAAATTGACAGTAAGAGCCCAGAAGAGTTAGAGGATTTCAGCGGTTCCACCACTCTTGTTAAATATTTAAAATGCTGTTTTGATAATAAATTCTTCAAATCAAAGTGAGCAGTGGGCTTCCAGCTTCTTTTTTATTTGGGGTCTTACATTATTAAAGACATGTACTAGGAGGCGCTGGAAAGCCTGGAGAAGCAAGAACTTTGCTAAAATTTTGTGATACAATCATCTTAATAGAATGAATATCCAGCTCAGTTTTAGGACCTCAAATTATATTTTTTTCCTCTATATAAAACTCAGTTTCAAAAAAGAGAAATCATCCCTAAATGATTAGATATACATAAATTCATGAAAGAGAAAAGAAAATGCAATTAGCTATGTTTACCCTGCTAGGAAAGGACATATTCTCTGTCAATTACTATTATATAGAGCTAGGAAAGGACATATTTCTCTGTCAATTACTATTATATAGAGCTCTATCAGAGCTGGGAAAATAGATTCCTTTTCCAGTCAAAATTTCTTTGAATAATACTTATTTACCTGTAGTTATATTAGGATTCTGATAAAAGCAGTAGCCTAAAACATTAAAGGTACACTACCAAAAGGAGACACAGTACAATTTATTAAATGATCAATCAACAGCTTGTGCTTTGGCTTGAAGGTTTTTTTCCCTTTCCTGCATAAAAATCTGTGGGCATTTATTCTAGTTTTCTAAATGGAACATTTTTAACTAGATTTCTGTGTCATTACAAGTAACTTATTCAGAGAAATGAGTCTCATAGCCAAGGAATGGTCAAACTTGGGTTTATAGGAAATTATTATAAGGCTCTATGTAAGAAAAAGAACAGAATTGTATATTACCACTTGTTTTTCTGTGGATTCACTATTATCTAACATGATGCATAATTTCTTGAGTATCCTCTTTATGCAACCACAAAAGGCAGAATATGGAAACATCTGCTTCTTTCCTCAATTTATTGAAATTTCTACCCTCAATTTATTAAAATTGTCTGATTTTAGCTGGTTCTATCATGATGGTCAACACTCTACTATTATCTGATGCAGAAACATAAGAATTTAAAATATCAGCATGGCTAGATTTGATCAGTAATTTCCCAACTAAAACTCCCCTGGCAACAGGTTGCTCTTTAACTGGCTATATGATTAATGTTCAAATGCATTCCTATTTGTCCTGTCATAGATTGCAGTAATAAACAACTGACAAAACAAAGCAAATATTAGTCAATATCTATATGTGTATATAACTATCCCTATCTATGTAAATCCTACCTACATGACATTTTTAATGTATTAAATATTCTCCCTGGGTATTAACACTACTGGAGCAATCAAATTCGAAGCTTATCATCATTATAATGCCATATAACATTTGGTGCCCTCTTACTGAGATTGATGAAATAACTCAGCAATTTTTTCATCAGAGCCTTTCTGTTCCTTTTAAAAAATAATTTCACTTTAATATCATCTTTCAGTTTTATCTAAAATTAATACTATGTTAGAAATTTCCAGTTGGTGAAAATCAAGAATTTTACAACATGCCTTGCTTTTTTTCTGCTCCTATGTCAATTTTTATGAATAAAAGATAGGAAGACAAGTGAAGACCCTTGACTTGTGTCTTATCTAAAGGAAGGATTAGATTAATTAAACTAAGAAGAAATAACCATCACCTGATGTAACTAATATGTAAGTTGTCAACTCTCTGTGAAAAGCTCAGTATTAAACCGTACAGCAATTATAGGGAACAGGTTGAAAATGAAGAGTTAGTTCAGTCATTACTTAAAAATTTTATATAGTTCAAACACTTTCTTAATATTTTTGAGAGATAAATCTTTATGTATTTTCCAAAAAAAAGATTCAACAAATTTTCACAATACTATTCTAGAAAATATTCACTGATTTTAAATTATTATAAACAACTCAGTTAATTTCCCTTTAACTAACCCCAAAACTAAAAACAAAAGTTATGAAGAAGAAATTTTAAAAATAACATACTAATTGCACTTGAAATATATTATAGTAAAATTGACAGCATATTCTCAAAAATACAGATGGACAGATATAGGTATTTATTTATATGGAAATATAGAGATGGAAATAATTCCATCATAAATGTAATAGGAGTTTTAAAATAATGTCAAAGAACTAAGCACATAAATTGTCAAAAATACCATAAATTGAATATAAGTAATAATTATTGTTTGACTTAAACTAAAGATCTTGAATTCCATTCTGATGGAAATTACTTTTTAAACATCACAAGATAAATAGTCAAATGTTACCAATTTAAGAATAGAGACAAGAAGATATCACTGTAGCCAAATTCTATTGAGTAAATACATTTTAATGATAGAAATAATGATTTAAAGTTATGTTTTTAATTCTTAATGCCATAAATCAAGGTTGACCAATTGTGAGTCTTTGAATTTTTGTCCTAGTGTGTGTGTGTATGTGTGTGTGTGTGTGTGTGTGTGTGTATATATATATATATATTATATATATATATAATATATATATATATTATATATATATATTATATATATATATATAATATATATATATATATAATTATATTTGAACACAGCCAGATTTATTCATTTGAATATTTCTATAGTTGCTTTTCCATTAAAATTTTAAACTTGAATAGTTGCAACCACTCTAGCTCACAAGCCTATTTACAATTGGACCTTTTAGGAAAAGCTTTGCCTACTCCTGCCCAATAAGTTACATTCCCTTTGACTTGGAACAATGATGACACACAGTAGCCTGAAGGTATGTATGTGCACATCAATGAAAGAGAGTGAAGCACAGAAAAAAAAGGGGGAAGAAGTGGGATCTTCATTAGAATTATCTTTCTTGCAGCCACTAGGAACCTTTAAATGTGACTACTTATGTATTCAGATAAATATTAAATGTTTATAAAATTATGGAAACTAAAAAGTTCACCCAAAGCAGAAGTAGTGAGACTCTGAATCATTTTAAGAAGAGAAATTTTAATAGACTTTTTTTTAAAAAAAGTCTTGCTTTGATCTAGTACAGAATGTTCATTTCCTCAATATATGCCACCATTTGTATCATATTTATTTTTGCAAAATTTATGCCAGGAACTTGGTAAAATCAGAAATAAATAAAAGAAGTAGAGGACTCTGTGAATATGACAGAATAAAAAAACACCAAATAGATAACATTGCACTAGCAGAGCCAGGTAACAGCCTCTTTGCCCACCTTCAGCTCCAGGGAAGGCAGTTGTGTATGTGTTCCAGGAGTAGCTTGGGTTCAATTTGCACAGACAAGGCTAAAGAAAAAGCAGCCTGTCCTTCAAATGATGGGGATCTGTGCTTAGATGACTACTGTTTCTTATCATAGAGGTGTCAAAGAGGTGGCAGGCCGCTGGTTTTACACTTCCATTATTGTTTCAATTTTAAAAATCACAGCCAAAAAATTTGAATATCTGGTGCCATTTTTCCCCTTCATTTTCCTCTTTTTTAATGCCAGTCATTAAAGACCAGGATATTCAAAAACTATAGATGTGTGAGTTTCTTTTTTTGTCCTCAGTTCTATTCCATTGGTCTACATATATGTTTTTATGCTAGCATCATGCTGTTTTTGTACAGCTCTGTAATATAATTTGAAAGTGGGAATGCAATTCTCCAGCCTTGCCCTTTTAGCTCAAGATTTTTACTTTGACTATTCTAAGTCTTTCATTCTTCCATATGAATGTTGGGATTGCTTTTTTTCTATTTCTATGAAATAGATCATTGGTATTTTGATGTAGATTTTGTTAAATCTGTAGTTCAATTTTTCCAATATAGACTTTTTAAAACAATATGAATTCTGCTTATCCATGAATTCGGAACATCTTTACAACATCTATTGTCTTCTATAATTCCTTATTTTTTTTATTTGACTTCTGTCACTTTCCTTTTAAAGGTCTTTCATCTCCTTAGTTGTATTTTTTTTGAGGCTGTTTTGAATGAAATTATTTTTCTGATTCCTTT
Source organism: Ictidomys tridecemlineatus (assembly GCF_052094955.1). Taxonomy (NCBI): domain Eukaryota; kingdom Metazoa; phylum Chordata; class Mammalia; order Rodentia; family Sciuridae; genus Ictidomys; species Ictidomys tridecemlineatus. The sequence continues at coordinate 452,334 of NW_027521036.1, forward strand.
CACAGCAGATTAATTTTTAGTGTGTAGAAAACCTGTTGATTTCTGCATGTTAGTTTTGTATCCTGCTACTTTGATGTATTTCTTTGTAGGTTCTACAAATCTTCATAGGGGTTCTAGAAATCTTCATTTAGGATTTTCTAAATTCAGAATCAAATTATCTGCAAGTAGGGATATTTTGACTTTTTCTATCTTCTTTGTATTCCTTATATTTCATTACTTTACCTAGTAGCTTTGGTTAAAATTTTGAGTATATATTGTGTAGGAGTAGTGAGAATAGAAATCCTTAACTTGTTTCTGGGTTTAGAAGAAATGCTTTCAGTATTCCTCATCCAGTGTGATATTGGCTTTGGGTTGTCATATATAGTCCTTAGTATATTGAGCCAAGTTTTTTATATGTATAGTTTCTTCAGGATTTTTATCATGAAGGAGTAGAGGATTTTGTTAAAGACATTTTTCTGTGTCTATTGAGATGACCATATGAACCTATCCTTCTTTCTACTCATGTGGTGAATAGAAGAAAAATTATTAATTTGCATATATTGAACTATCATTGCATCCCTGCCATAAAAACAACCTGAAAACAGAGCATGATATTTTGATGTATTGTTATTTGCAAATCTTTTATTAGGGATTTCTGCATTTTTTTGCATTAAAGATATAGGTCTATAATTTTCTTCCCTTTATATGATTTTATCTGGTTTTGAACATTTCCCCTAGTTTATATATAAAGTTATATTGAAACACAACTAGATTCTTTAATTGGAGTCTTTCTGTCATTGTGGTTTTGGTGTCAGGGTGATACTTTCTTTGTAAATGTGCTTGGAAACATCCCTTCATCTCTGTTCCATAGGATACTTTGAGTACTACTACTGTTAATTTTTTAGAGATCTGATACAATTCAACTGTGAATCCATCTGGGCCTGGGCTTTTGTTTTTGAGGCTACTTTTTATAACCACTTGAATCTAATTCTTTATTATTTGTCTCTTTAGGTTTTATGTTTCCTCTTGGAACCATTTTTATTGTTTTATATGTATCCAAAAATTAACTACTTCTTCAGAGATTTGCAATTTTATTGCAACAGAACCTTTCAAAATAATCTCTAATGATTCCCTGGATTTCAGTGAAATCTATTGCAATATTCTCATTTTCATCTTTAATTTTATGTGAGTCTTTTCTCTCATATGCTTAGTTGGGCTACGCTTTGTCTTTCATATCTTTTCAAAAACCACCTCTATTTCATTGATACTGTGAATTGCTTTTTATTCTTCATTTCATCATTTTTCAATTCTGCTATTTATTTTTGTTTTTTGGAATTTTTTTCTTTATTTTTCCAATACCGAGATTCATTATCAGATTATGTCTTTGAGATCTCTCTGATTATCTTATGTATGAAAAAATTGCCTCTTACTTTGCGTTCCCTATATCTCACAGATTTTAATAAGTTGTATTTCAATTTTTGATTCTAGGAATTTTGTGAATTTTCTCCTTGATTTCTTCAATGACCTACTCATCATTTTAAACTGTATTATTCAATCTTTGCATATTTGTATGGTTTCTTTCTATTATTTTCCTTGCAGTGGATTTCTAATTTAATTCCATTATGATCTGAAAAAAGACAAGGAATTACCTCTCTCTCTCTCTCTCTCTCTCTCTCTCTCTCTCTCTCTCTCTCTCTTATTTTAATGCCTAATATATGATCATTTTTGGAAAAAAGTTACATAAGTGACTACAAAGAATTAATATTCAGGTGGTGTTGGATGAGTATTCTTTAGATGTCTATTAAGCACATTTCATTTATCATAGATTTTAAATTGCCTGTGTCTTTAATGATTTTCTGTCTAGATGACCTGTGTTTTGATGAGAGTAGTATATTGAAGTCTACCACTGTTATTGTATTAGGGTCTATGTGTTCCTTTATATTGAATAAGGTTTGCTTTGTGAAATTGAATATGCATTCATGGTATAAGCATTTATAATAGTCACATCATCTTGTTGGATTTTTTAAATTTACTAACACATGTAATAAACTTTTGACTTGAAGTTGGCTTCACTGGATATGATAAAAACTATTCCTTCTTCATTTTTATCATTTGCATGGAATGTCATTTTTATCCATTCCTATAGGCCTGTGAATATCTTTGCCTATGAAATATGTTTCTTGGAGGTAACATACAGTTGGGTCTTGTTTTTATTTCAGTTTTCTAATCTGTGACTTTTAATTAGAGAATCGAAGCTATTTACATTGTGTTATTATAGCAATGTGTCTATCGCTTGCTGTTATTTTGTTTTAATCTACTGTTTGAATCATTGCTAAATTTCAGAGGTTTATCCATTATTCTATCGGGATACATTCTTTCCCATGTGCTCTGGGTTACTTTCATCTTCCTCGTCTATGGGGAGGATTTCTTTCACAATCATCTGCAATGCTAAACCTTGGAAACATTTTAAAATGTATTTCACATTTCTTCCCATAACACATTTCTGTCAATAGTTCTAAGTACTAATTAAGATTAATTTATATGTGTGATAGGCTTTGTAATAACCCTGTAACGATTTCCATGTTCTAATTCCTTCAACCTGTGAATATTTTACCTTTCATGTCAAGAGAAATTATTATTGTAGATAGAATTAAAATTGTCACTAAGGTTTAGATAGTGTCGATTATCCTGAATTTTAAAGTTGGACTTAATGTTATTGCAAGGATCTTTAAAAGTGAAGGGGAAGAAGTATTAACATGACTTGAGAAAGACTCAACGTTATTGTCTTTGTCATGAGATAATGAATGTGTTTGGTCTCAAGAAACAATCAAAAACAGAGAAGAGATTCTCTCCAAGAGCTTCAACATGACACACTTAGACCTTTGCCCTGTCAGGTTTCTGATCTAGATAATGATAAGATCATAAATTTGCATTGTCTAAGTTATATGGTTAACTGTGCTAACGTAGTTTGTGGTAATTTGTAGCATTAGCAATAATAAATGAATACGATCCATCACAGAAAAGGTCAAGAGTAAAAAATGTTTCAGAAATGAAATAGACCTAAGGATAAAGGCCAATTTTTCTATGACCCTGGAGACTCCATCAGTATTTTCTATGTCTGTTGATAAATATTTTTTATGTAAAACAATATTTATCCACAGTAAATCTTAGTGACTATTGTGATCTAGTATCACATTGACATACTTACTTCAGGTTTAGAAATACATAAGTAAACTTTTCATTTCTTTATCTTTTTTTTCAAGTCTTGGTTATTCTTAGCCTTTTGTATTTTCACATGAATTTCAGAAGTTGTATGCCACATTCAAAACTATAAATTCAATTGAGATTGTAACAAATCTAAAGTCTCTAGCTTATTTTTGAAAACTATTTTTCAGCCTCTTCTGATAGTTACTTTATGTTTTGTCCAGAGTATTTGCTTGTAAGTAGCTCAAGGAATAGAGAAAAATATATTTTTCCATCTTATCTGGATCTAGGATGACTACTGAATTTTTTAAACTATCGTAACAGATAATCTTTCAAAAACAGATATAGCCTATAAATAAGTGAATTTTTATAATAGCCATGGCCAAAGAACAATTAAAAAAATGAAAACATATATAATAAGCTGAAACAAGCTAATTATCATATATAACAAACATCAGATGTCTATAATATGTCAGAACACTGTAAAATTGGTAGTAATCCAAACAAATTTACAGTAGGATAAATATATTTATAAAAATAAATAAAATTTTTAATATCACTCATGACTTAGAGCAAATTAAGGCCTAATGAGATATGATATGGCATGCAACTTCTAAAGTTTATATGAAAATGCAAAAAGGCTAAGAAAAGTCAAGATTTGAAAAAAAGGATTAAGAACTGAAAGGATTAGTTTACTTATGTATTTATAAATCTTTAGCAAGTAGGGTGATGTCACAAGTGGTAGTTGTCATTTATTAGATTGGTTGATAATTAAATATTTGATAATATTCAGGGCTAGAAAATAAGTGAAGGAATGTCTACACTCATAAAGTATTTATTTGTAAAATAAGTCTTTATAGAGGGGAATATGCACTATTTTGAATTTCAGATGCCTTTGCAGTCAGCAATTCCATTTCTAGAAATTTATTCTGCAGTTATCTACATACACGCACAAATGAAATGGATAACATGATACAATGTAGCATTATTTGTAATAAGGAAAATTGGTAATAGCACTCCTATCCATTAATAAATAAGTATTTCATTATTTACTTATGCTATGCCTACCTTTACAGAAACTCAATAAAAATAGAAAGATCATTCTTCTTGTCTGCCACCACACCTGTAGATCTGAGCACAAAGTAATGCATACATATTGAATAAATGAATAGAACAATGAAGAAGATGCAGACCACCATAGAAAATATTCTGCATTCTTTAAAGAAAGTGGACCGAATATATAATATATCATAACGGACTTAATTTTAAACCAGAAGTTACATGTATTTAATATGATATGTTGTATATTTATACAGAGCATTTTTAACAACCTAGAGATGAATGGGGGATGTCACCAAGTTTCTTCTTTAATCTGTATTTTTATATTTGAAGTATTTGTATATTACATATTATTAATTGAAATAATGAACCTTTAAGTGACTCCTGAGCTAATTTTTCCTCGAATGGCCTTTTCTTGTTAGAGAATCTAAAGAATTGTTCTATATTGCCACCATACATACAGTATTTTTGAGCAAATTTGAAAATCTCTCAGTTTTATTGGTTTTTTAGATTAGTGAAATATTATTTTAAAAAGAATTAATTTTTTCAACCAGAATGTCTTAAAAATTATTTCATCGTCCCAAAGGAGTGACAGTTGCAGAATAAATATACCAATGAGTCTGCATGAAGTGACCATAGAAATAATTTCTTCTTCTTGTCTTCATCATTTAGTCATAATAAATAAACAAAGGCAAATTAAATGAAATCATTTAAATCTTGGGTCATTATCAAGAAAAGCAAAATAAATTGGTTGATACTACTTTAAAAATATTCAGTAACCTTTTCAAACTTCCAAAGCTAGTGCTGAAGAGTACATCTTTAAGTATCTCTGACGGAGGACGTACCAAGTACACAATTGAGCACACTGAGATTGAACACACAATTGCTGTGCTTTTAAGCAGTAATAGCTGCATCAAAATCAGCAGGATATTATATCACAGTACCAAGCAGAGACAAATCCAGCCAGGTATTCAAGTACAATGAAAAGGGAAAGATGTGTTGACACAGTAAGGTTTGATTCTTGAAAGTAATAACTTGCAAACTGAGCAGAATATAATGACTCTTCCACATTTTTTAAGAAGAAAAATTTATAAGGACAATATGTCCTTCTTAGCAACAAATAAAATGATAAAAAATGAGTTAGAAAGGTAAGTGTAATGACAGCCTTCAAAATATGCAAAAAAAACAATTCTAAAAGATGATTAGCAAAATCATTAGAAAATTATAATAAATAATGTTAATTATTATCTTCATATGTTTTCATTAATATAAGCATTAGGCATGTCATTGGTATATGCCGTAGTTTTTAAAAGTGCACCATTAAAGCTATTTTATTCCAATTAAGGTCTATTATAACTAAAATGTAATAACCAGAGTGAATGTTATTTTCAGCATATATTGCATAGCACAATACCTGTCATGCTTCATAAATGGAATAAACAAAAGTATTAAGTATTAGGCATTGTTCTTCATTTGAACACAAACTGAGGATCTTTTTTGTCTATTTTTGTGAAGAACCTCCTAAAAAGTAGAAAATACAATATAATGGCTGCTATGGTGTGTCTTCCATGTGTAACCAAGCATATTCCAGCTGCTGAGTACGGTTTAGTCAGTTTTTTGTTGCTCTGACAAAAATATTGAACAACAACAACTCACAGGAGGAATATTTTATTTTTGTCTTATGATATCAGACATCTAAGTTTATAGATAGCCCATTGCATTGTTCTGGGCCCAGGGTGAGGCAGAACATCATGGGAGAAGGATACAGTAGAGGGAAGCTGTTCCCCTTATAGGATTAAGGAGAGGGGGGTACAGGAAGAAACAATCCTTCCAGTGACCCCCCTCTTATACCCATACCCAACATGCCAATGGTTACCACCCTGTTAGCCTCTTTCAACTGGAATCAATTGATTAGGTGACATATCTTGTAGTCTAATCATTTTACCTCTGAATATCCCTGTATTGACAGGAGTTTGGAGGAATACGTCAAATCCAAACCACAAGTAGCATGAACTTCTAACTGAATCCCACCCTTACATTTTCCAGCAGTTGGAAGAAATTGCCTGGCCCCAAATGAAGCAACTACTCAGGGTGTGCCTATGTTCAATTCTTGCCATTGTACTTGTTCAAAAACTCATTCTTCTTGTTTTAATTTATACTAACTTTGAAACATTATCTTGGTTACTGATATTTCAGTTTTTCAAATAAGTCAGCATCTTCTCCTCCCCAGTCCTGCTTCCATGATTCCTTCATGGCTGTTCTTTCCCAAAGCATTCCCCAATCAAATTCCTGCACACACACATTTGGCATATGGAGCTTATTTCCTGGGTAATCTAAATTTAGAGAGTTGGTCAAGAGTGGTCTGAGGAAGCATATTCTAAAATAAGTGTGGAAGACCACACTGTGGCAGATCACGCTGTCTACTGACCTTGAAGAAACCTTCCCTTGGGTTACTTGACAACACCTGGCATAGGGCAGCAATGCAGACGTTAAATTTACACAAGTGTTGAATTGAATTTGTTTACACTTGGTAAACAAATGCTTCTTATGATCTCAGGATGTGGCTGAGGTTAAGGAAGTTGTAATTATAAGGACAATAGAATCAGGTAGCCATTGCTCTGTAGGTTAATGCCCTTACAGAAAAGCAGTGAAACTTTTTGGTACCATACAAAAAAGAAACTAAATTACTGTAACGGATGGGTTAAATGTTTGGAGATTAGGCTTTGGACTTCCTTATATAAAATAGGAAGAGAAGACCACAACTCTCTTATATAACCATAATACTAAGGTTAGGGCCCTGGATGGAGAAAGGAAGAACCCACAAAATTTCTGATGGGAACTCTTTTTAATGCACTTAAATTTTTGAATCTCCAAGATATCCTGGAACTCCAGAGACTACAGCAGTGTCCCTTTCCTCCCCATTAAAGGTTGCCAATGGTTCTTCCTGTGGACAATCCAAGGCCTCTAAGCTGAGGATATACTGTACTTATTTTCCTGGATGCCAGACAATAGCTAGATTTAGTTCATAGCCTAGCCATTGTGGTCCTACTAAGAAATAAAAAAGCCTATGTTCCATGATTCTAGGCTCCACCCAACATATACTTCACAAGATAATATGTCTGCAAGAACTAGATCCTGGAGTACCTGGATCAAAGTTCAGAAACAAAACATTCATAAAGGAAAGTTTACCTACATAGGGCCTTGTTCCTAAATGATACCTGACAGTTGATGCCAGTAAGAGCCTATAATGGCCCTTGGAACTCAACAGAATGCAATGATCCACTCCAAATGAAAAAGAAATGCGAGAACTGCCACAGCAAAGGAGTAAAAAGTTCACATGAGTCATCATACATAATGTGTAACCGATGTGATTCTGCAATCTGTATATGGGGTAAAAATGGGAGTTCATAATCCACTTGAATCAAATGTATGAAATGTGATATGTCAAGAGCTTTGTAATGTTTTGAACAAGTAGTAATAATAAAAAGTAGATATCTTAGGTATACAGCATATATATGTGTGCACATATTTCTTTATGTGGGATTATAGACTGTATATACAATACACATATGTAATATATATTTCTGCATAAAGATAGAACCCATTAGCTCACTTTGTTCCATAGGAGGTCCTAGAGGACATTTAGCTCATCAAAAATGAACATATTGAAGAAAGGGATAACAGTTCCAATGAGAAGCTCTGTAATGGCTACCTTCTGTAGGCCAGGGTGAGTAATATACAACTGAGCCATGGAATGGAGTTGGTAATAATAGCCTTCCCTCCAAAAAATGTTACTTAAATTCCTGAATTAAAAGTAGATACAATTAAAATAAAAAACAGTGAGTTTGTAGTAGCAACTAGGAGGCCTGACTACAGAGAGCTATGAAAAGATGTTTAGCAGATCACAACATTACTAGCAGCAAGATCAATAGGCAGTGAAGAAGAGTATTGATCAATCTGTACAATAAAAAATAATCAAGATAAATGATCAGGAGACTAAGGATGCTCAGGTCAAATCATATAAGAAGTCAAATGGGTCTATTGATACCCAGGAAATTTTTCAAATATTTTTTAGTTGTCAATGGACCTTTATTTTTACTTATTTATATGCCCCCATGAATATTTATGCAGCTAATGATTGTGTAATTGAAATTAAGATATTTCAAGTTTGACATTAATACATTGACCTATGAAAAATGAACTATCAGAGTGAAAAAGGACTAAGTAGAAGCTTTTGAAACTACACACAATCCATCAAGAAACCAAAACAAAATATTATTGTGTCTGCTTGAGAATGTGGTGATCAGTCTGGAAGGATTTTTATGGAGGCCTCATCATGTAATCGTGGCCAATTACTCTTTCTATTTATAATCCCTCTTCTTTCTCTAAGGAATAGAGAATGAAGCTGAAAGTTCTCAAGTTCATAACATGGCTAGGTCTTATGGTGATTATCCCCTATCGAAGAACCCACCAAAAAGTACCTTGTTAGAACAAAAGATGTTCTATCACCTAGTAAATTACCATGATAAGGAGCTATGTCTTAGAAGCCAAGGTAGAGACCAAATATTAGAAAAAAAGATTCTCCTAGCAATCCTACAGCTCATGAAATTATAAGGTTTGTGGAATTCTGTGCTATAAATGAAGGAAAGCAAATGATATTCAGTCATATGCCTCATACTGATGTTTTGGTTAAAACATGACAGACTACATATACAACAGCGATCTGATTAAATGATATCACCTAGTGATATTGCAACCATCTAAGTATACTTTATGATTTTTATGTGATCACAAAATCACCTACAGGCAAATTTCTTGAAACATATTCTTAAGTGGTGCATTATTACATATATATTTCATTGTTCACATTCATGTTTTTGGAATCTTGTGGCTTGCATTTTTCTTCTCAGAAAAACTATTTCAATTAGTAATATGAATTTAAGTTTTTCTCCATGCCCTTCATAGAGTGATAACTTCTATTCAAGACATCAAGATTGCTCCAAATGAAGGTAATGAAGTGTTAAATTGTTAGAAACATTCATGTGCAGATTTTTGCATGCACATGTATTCAACTCAGTTAAGTAAATGCCAAGGATCATGCCTGTTAGACAGTATGGTATGATTATGTTTAGCTACTTGAGAACTGTAAGACTGTCTTGAAGCATGATTATACCACTTTGTGTTACCTCAAGTAATGAATGAAAGTCCTATTGTTCTATATCCTTACTGGTATTTGAGGTTACTGGAATTTTCTTTTCCCTTAGCATATTAATCACACTTTTAAATGACATTTTGACAGCTGCTCTCTCTCTCTCTCTCTCTCTCTATATATATATATATATATATATATATATGACTAATTCAAATTGATTTTCAAACAACAATATATTGTTTCATAGGTAGTAAAATTACTTTATACTAGAGTATTATCAATTCTTTCCTCATGTTGTTTAGCATGTTTATTGTTCATTTCACTTACCCATAAAGTATAAATACTAAATATATTGTTACTACTATCAGTTGCACAGACTTTTAATTAGATCATCTAAAATTTTAAAATGTAGATTACTTTTCCTTCACTTATTCCTTCTCTCACACTCTTCCTTTTTTTAACATAGTTTCATATAAAGGCAACTCTAATACTGTTTAGTAGGATTTGCTTCCTGGGTTCTCTCTTGTGATTCCATTCCAGCTCTATCCAGCTCGATATTGTCTTAGTTCAGGCTACTATACCAAATTACCATAAACTGGGAGGTTTAGACATAATAAATTAATTTATCACAGTTCAAGGAGCTGGAAGTCTGTGTTCTGGAAAGCATCCTTCTCTGTTTTCAAACCTCCTTCTTCTCCTTGATTCTCATGTAGGAGAAAGGTCAGTATGCTCTCTGGGGTTCCTTGTATAAGAGTACTAATTCCATTCATGGGTACTCTACCTCTAAGATCTAATTACCTCACAAAGGTCAAACCTCTTAATGCTCACATATCACAGGGGTTGGGGGTTAGGATTTCAACATATTAATTTTGGGGAGAACACAAATATGAGTCCAACACAGGTATTTATCACATTTTTGATTAATGTTGTGCAATTATTATATATGTATATGCCCATACAGAATATATAGTAAATTTTGCACACTTAATGGAAACAATCTTATTTTGTATAACTGGCTTGTTTTATTCAATTTCATCTTTTATGGATTTGCTGGTGCAATAGTTTGCATCTGGAATGTCTCCAAAGTTTGATGTTTTAGAAAGTTGGTCCCTAATGCAGCACTGTTCAGAAGTGGGAAATGGAATCTAACTTCATCAGTGGATAAGTTCATTGATAGATTCATCCTCTGATGGCACTATTCAAAGGTGGTTAAAAACTGTAGCAGGTGGCGCCTAGTAAAAGAAAATGGGCTGCTGGGGGCATGTCCTCGAAGGATTTATCTTGTCCAGACCTGTCCCTGCTCTTTTCCTTTGCTTCCTGGCTGTGGTTATATGAGCAACTCTGCTCCACAATGCCTTCCTCATGATGTTCTGCATCACCTCAGAACCAGAGCAATGGAGTTGACTGACCAAGGGCTGAAACTTCTCAAACTGTGGGCCAAAATAAGTGTTTCTTACTCTGTTTTTCTGAGTTACTTTTTCAAAGCAATGAATAGCTGACTAACAGCTGGTATTAACATGTGGCTTCAGTTTTTATTTTGTGTTCTTTTGTATAACTCATGCCAAGAATTAGGAAGAGTCAAAGAGGCTTACACGTCAGCTTGCTATACTTTTACAGTTGCTGAAGACAAAAGTATCTTGGGTCGGAAAAAAATAGAAGTTATTATTCTAAAAATAACAGAGAAGGTAACAGAATCTATCACAGGTTCTTGTGCCTATTTCTTAAACCTTGATACTTGCAAGGAAATTCAAAGACACCTAAGTGAATACTGAACATGAATATGGAAGTGTTACAAGAAAGGAACACTGACGTTGGCAACTTGAGTGTTTTCTAAAGCACAGTAATAATGCTTGTTCTGAATTGATACTATATTTTAAAACTGTCCACCACACAAGAATTCTTGAAATATAATAAAAAATAAGATATTCTTTGCTCATAAGCAAGTAAAAAATATGAGAAATTTATACAAAACTCTCTCCTCACTGTCACTTGTATAACTTTGATTTATTGACACAATTGCTAATTTCTATTAACAATTTTTCACATATCATTTTATATAAAATGCTGCAACTAACAGATTTATACAAATCTTAAGATACATTTACATATTCTTCTCTACATGGGTCTACCTTGTTTGTCTGAGTTTGGTTATTCTGTATTCTTTGGCTTTTTTTTTTTTTTTTTGCTTTGTAACAAGGCCTTTTTATTTTTTTTTCATTCTATTTTCTTTTTGTACAAATATTCCTCAACTTATGATGGAGGTATATCTGAGTGAACTAATTATGAGTAAAAATGCATTTTATAATTTAATCTGTTGAAAATCACAGTACACTGTAGTGTAGCACCTGTTTACCTTCATTGTTGCAAAGATGATGGAACTACGGCTTCTTGATGCTGCTCATCAACTCAAGAGTGTATCATACCATCAAGGACTTACGAATTAAACCAGAGACCCTAATAGATGAAAGAGTAGGCCTAAATCTTCATCATTTCAGATTAGGCCCCGACTTCCTTAATAAGACTCCTATAGTGCAAGAATTAAAATCAAGAATCAATAAATGGGAGGGATTCAAACTAAAAAGTTTCTTCTCAACAATAGAAATAGTCAGTGAGGTTTATAGAGAGCCCATAACTTGAGAGCAAGTTTTTACCACACACCTCACATAGAGCACTAATCTCTAGAATTATATAAAACAATCAAAAATCTTAAAACCAAAAACTCAAATAACCCAATCAATAAATGGGCCAAGGAACTGAACAGACACTTCTCAGAAGATGATATACAATCAATCAACAAATATATGGAAAAATGTTCAACATCTCTAGTAATTAGAGAATTGAAAATCAAAAATACTCTTATGATTTCATCTCACTCCAGTCAGAATGGAAGCTATTAAGAATACAAGCAACAATAAGTGTTGGTTAGGATGTGGGGGAAAAGGCACACTCATACTTTGCTTGTGGGACTGCAAATTGGTGCAGCCAATATGGAAAGCAGTATGGAGATTCCTTGGAAAACTGGGAATGGAACCACCATTTGATCCATCTATCCCACTCCTTAGTCTATACCCAAAGGACTTAAGAACAGCAGACTATAGGGACATAGCCACATTAATGTTTATAGCAACACAATTCACAATAGCTAAACTGTGGAAGCAACCTAGATGCCCATCAGTAAATAGATGGAAAAGAAACTATGGTATATATACACAATGGAATATTACTCAGATATAAAAGAGAATAGAATCATGACATTTGCAGGTAAATGGATGAAGCTCGAGAATATAATGCTAAGTGAAGTTAGCCAATCCCTCCCAAAAAAAAAACAAATGCTAAATTTTTTCTCTGATATAAGGAGGCTGATTCATAGTGTGATTGGGAGAAGAATGGGAGGAATAGATGACTTCTAGATAGGGCAAAGGGGAGGGAGGAGAAGGGAGGCAACAAGGAGTGTAAAAAAGATAGTGGAATGAGATGGACATCTTTACCCTAAGTACATGTATGAAGACACAAATGGTGTGACTCTACTTTGTGTATAACCAGAGACATGAAAAATTGTAATACATATGAGTAATATGAACTGAATTGCATTTTATTGTCATATATAACAAATTAGAATAAATTTTAAAAAAGAGTGTGTCATAACTTATGTTGCCAGACCAAAAAGATCAAAATTCAAAATTTGACGTAAGGTTTCTATTGAATGCATAATACTTTTCTGTCATTGTAAAGTTTAAAAATCACAAGTCAAATCCTAAGTCAGGGATCATTTGTATGTTAAACTTACACCTATGACCTTGTTCAAATTTTATGTGTTATATTTTCTTTTTATCAATGGACATTTTCAATTATTGTCACATGCTCTTAATTAATCATGAAAAATGTCCCATGATAAAAGTGTAACTGATAAATAAGATTAGAGTTGACTATTTTTAAACTTTCTATGTAGTTTAAAATGAGTATAATCATAAAAGGCTTTGAGAATTTGTTATTAAATATTTGATTTAATTTTGTTTTCCTCATTACTTACCAAGTTTTTCCCTGGAATTGTTTTTCCTAAAAAACTATCTTCTCTCTGTCTACTTTGTTTTGGAAAATGGTTTGCTAAATAATTTTATACCAGGATTTTTGCTACTAAAGTGCATCCTCTTTGGTAAGAGTGTATATATGTGCACATATGGACATACATACATATTCATATATGCACATATATACATACTCTAATATGTGTAGGTGCATCCTGATAGGGTCATGTGTAAGTGTGTTGTCGTTGTGTGTATACACAAGTATGTGTGTGCACTGCATTACCTATAAAGAGAAGTTACACTTTTAAAGTCTTTGTTCTTAGCTTCAATAGAAAAGAAAAGCTAAAGCCTTTTAGTAAGTAGCCATTCATAGAACTTTAGCTTCAATCAAAGAAAAAGAAAAGAAATAAAGCAAAGCCCTAGAACAAGAGGGACCTCATTTTCTTTACCTCAGAGTCCCAAACACTTGGGCAAAGATGAAAACAACTTTCCTGCTGGTGTTATTATCTGTGATAGCATATCCTCTCTTCTTCACAATGAGGGCCCAGAAGAACAATCTGTCCCATAGTGTTAGAGGCAATAAAACATGGTCAAGTGAAGAATTTCAGCATAAAAAAAGAAAAAAAAATATATAGAGAGAGATGGGCTGGACAATCACAGACAACAAAAGAACTCAAATCCCTGAATTTTGTTGTTTGTGTTTGTTCCAACTTGGCCAGTTCTTTCTCTATTTTCTTAAGAGTTCCCATAGAGATGAGACATTCACACAAAATGATCCTTTTCAAAGCCACACAGAAACAAAACAGATATGAAAACAAAGAAGCAAAAAGAAAAGAGAATTTAATTTAAACTTGTGATGATGGGAAGCCCAAGAAAATTCCTTTTCTTTTGCTTGTATGATTACTTGGAATGGCAGTAATTTTGCTAAATGTACTTTTCTTCTGATAGCTCTAAGGAAATGGCCTTGTACTTAATGTTCTATTTCAAGCTTTGAATAATGAAATTTTATAGAATAAAAATTCTAGGGAGAGCTATCTGAGTGCTGTTTTAGCGTGAAAACAACATTTTTTTGAACTGAGTTATATATTTGAAAGAAAATTTGTATATTGCTGCAAAGCACATAGAAAAAAGTTTAAATTTCCTGTGATTCTACTACACAGAGAAAAGCTCAATATTGATATATTAATATCTCTGGACAGTGCACACGTGCGTGTGTGTGTGTGCATGTGTGTGTGTGTGTGTGTGTGTGTGTGTGTGTGTGTACAGATACACACAGGTACTTATTTTCTCTCTGTGGTATTCTACGATTTTTTAAAAAGTAGTTAAAATTATCATGTAAGTATAAGTTTAAATACAGATATGAGGATATGTGGTCACTTTTTTTTCCCCACTGAAGAATAAAAAATACCAGCAATTAGAATTGTTCAAATGGATAGACATAAATGAATTCATAGCATTTGATAAAGTAAAATTGTAGTTTATTTTGTTATACTGAAGAAAGTAATAGATGGTATTATCAATTCTAATGGGTACAGACATCTTAGAGATTTATAGTGAAATATGTCATTTTAATCATTTCATGTACATTTTATCTTTCTTTTTTTTGTATCTGGGATTGAACTCAGGGGCACTCAACCACTGAGCCTCATCCCCAGCCCTATTTTGTATTTTACTTAGAGACAGGGTCTCACTGAGTTGCTTAGAGCCTCACCTTTGCTGAGGCTGGCTTTGAACTCATCATCCTTCTGCCTCAGCCTCCCCAACTGCTGGTATTATAGGCATGTGCCACCATGCCTGGCACATTTATCTATTAATAAGAAAAATAATTTTAAGATTTTTGTATAATTCTCACAAACAGTAATAATGAGAAAAAGAAAAGTATAAACCCCAAATCCTTTCCTTTTATTTCTCTCTGAAGTTAAAAACGGTTATGCACATATTTTCATATTGCTTTGCCCTTTGTGAACAGTCAAATCAAAGGCCTCCAACCAAACTTCAAAAAGGAACTTGAATTACTTAAAATCTCACATATTTTATATGATTGTTTTTCTTCTTCTTTGGCTAGGTGGTCATTGCTTTAAATACTTTCTTATAGCTTGACAGGAATCCTAATTCTACTTCTGAAGTTTTATAACTTGACTTTGTGGCCAACTGCTAGTGGCCATTCAAGATATATCTCAAGTAGTTATCTCTTGCTCCCCAGATGCCTCCAAATGCATGATTTATATA
This sequence comes from Ictidomys tridecemlineatus, assembly GCF_052094955.1. NCBI lineage: Eukaryota > Metazoa > Chordata > Mammalia > Rodentia > Sciuridae > Ictidomys > Ictidomys tridecemlineatus. The sequence continues at coordinate 467,982 of NW_027521036.1, forward strand.
AACAAGGGGTTGATCACAGAGAGAAAGTATGCATGTCTGGAACAATATGGCTCACAAAAGTATCCTTGTTACCAACTTATTTATAACTTAAAAACTGAAGCACCACTGGAGCTCCAATGTGAAAAAATTAAACAATAAGATAACAAATAACCCAATCAACAAATGGGCCAAGGACCTGAACAGACACTTCTCAGAGGAGGACATACAATCAATCTACAAGTACATGAAAAAAAATGCTCACCATCTCTAGCAGTCAGAGAAAATGCAAATCAAAACCACCCTAAGATACCATCTCACTTCAGTAAGATTGACAGCCATTATGAAGTCAAACAACAAGTGCTGGCTAGGATGTGGGGAAAAGGGTACACTTGTACATTGCTGGTGGGACTGCAAATTGGTGCAGCCAATTTGGAAAGCAGTATGGAGATTCCTGGGAAAGCTGAGAATGGAATCACCATTTGACCCAGCTATTGCCCTTCTCGGACTATTCCCTGAAGACCTTAAAAGAGCGTACAACAGGGATACTGCCACATCGATGTCCATAGCAACACAATTCACAATAGCTAGACTGTGGAACCAACCCAGATGCCCTTCAATAGATGAATGGATAAAAAAGTGGCATTTATACACAATGGAGTATTACGTACGCAGCACTAAAAAATAACAAAATCATGGAATTTGCAGGGAAATGGATGACACTAGAGCAGATTATGCTAAGTGAAACTAGCCAATCCCTAAAAAACAAATGCCAAATGTCTTCTTTGATATAATGAGATCAACTAAGAACAGAGCAGGGAGGAAGAGCAGGAGGAAAAGATTAACATTAAACAGAGACATGAGGTGGGAGGGAAAGGGAGAGAAAAGGGAAATTGCATGGAAATGGAGGGAGACCCTCATTGTTATACAAAATTACATATAAGAGGTTGTGAGGGGAATGTGGAAAAAACAAGGAGAGAAATGAATTACAGTAGATGGGGTAGAGAGAGAAGATGGGAGGGGAGGGGAGGGGGATAGTAGAGGATAGGAAAGGTAGCAGAATACAACAGTTACTAATATGGCATTATGTAAAAATGTGGATGTGTAACTGATGTGATTCTGCAATCTGTATTTGGGGTAAAAATGGGAGTTCATAATCCACTTGAATCTAATGTATGAAATATGATATGTCAAGAGCTTTGTAATGTTTTGAACAACCAATAAAAAAAATTCTAAAAAAAATACAAAAAAAACTGAAGCAGAAGATGCCATTGTTTTATCAGACAGTCCCAGCTGTGAACATTAGCTCTGGTCATCCTTCTGTGATCTTTGACCTACTAATTGTCACCAGTGAGCTTGAATTTCCAAATCTGAAGAAACAGAGAACATTTACCTTTGAACCCATATGTATCCTATCTAACATATAAACCATTGTTCACTGAATATAGTTTCCCTAAACTTCCCTTATTTAGTTGTATATTTTTGTGAGATAGGTGGGTATGCTTTTAGTATCATTATATATGTTCAAGAAAATTGATTCCAGAAGTGAAAAAATTTACCCCAGGGATTGAAGCTCATGGATGAAACAAAAAGCTACACTCAAAATGCAGCTTTATAAACTCAGATTCTGGTTTTCACTCTAGCATACTGTAGAAGGTAACTTCGGGAAGCAAATTCACATTTGCAGTTGCAATAAATTGGTGAATATTACATCAAATTATTATGTTGAAGACATGCTGGGACTGCAGTTTCCTCGTGGTTAATCACAGATGCTATTGTGCCGGGCTGTAGGCTTGATACACAGAAAGCTTCCTGGAGCAGAGAATTTTACAAAAACCATCACACAGAACAACTTTAAATGATTACATTATTTCTTTTCCTGCTATCCCATTTTCCAATTAGTTTCACTGGATATATGCCCTTTCCTCCCTATAGCAATCTGTCCCTGACCACTGGGCAAGTAATAGATAGCATGAGAAGCTAATTGTACTTTAGCTAACAAATCTCCATTTCTAGGTCCTTACTTGCAATTAATTTTGAATTTGTAGGATAGGGTAAATATAAGCCTGACAAATGCCCACTTTTTCCTCATGATAAATCTGATTATTTAAATGATCAAATGTTTAAAGAGACACATACAACTCATAAAGTAGGTTCAGTGGGCATGGGGCATTGACAACATGCTCAATATGAAACCAAGCCATTTTCACATTTTAAAATCTAGTACTTTCAGTATTTTTTCAAGTATACTACAGAATTAGATTAAGTATAAAAGAACTTAGCTGAGAGATTACCAAGACATGTGCTCACAAGTAGGTGTTTATTATAGCAATTCCTTGAGTTATTATTATTATGGAAAGTGCATCAGTGGTCATCTTTTAAAAGTCAAATAATTTATAAAGGTAGTTTTCATTATTATTGCAGAGAATGTAAAAACATTGATTTTAGGGTCAGTAATACTTGATATGTTTTTTTAAATTAAAAGTTAGAGTCTTGATTTTTGCTATCAGACAATGGAAATTGTATATACTGCTTCACAGGTGCATTATCATTTAAGTACTTGGGACCTTAGAGAGATGTACAGGTCATTGATACTAACTTATTTCCACTGATCCCTTCATGTTCTTACTCTCCTCTTTAAACAACTTAAATTGCAAAAGCCTTCTCATGTACTCTCAATTATTTTGCCCTTTGTTACCTATATAATGCATGCATCCCAGTGAAAGCTGTTTAAAATTTAACTCTCCTAGCCCATATCTACACCTGTGCAACCAAATATCATTGAAGAAACCACACAGTTGTGCTATCTCACTTTAATTATAGGACCTCTCACCTCAATTATCCATTACTGTTCTCCAGTGATTTTACTGCAGATCATTACTTGTCCACTTACTCTTCTTTTCTCATGAGTGACTTTATATATCTCTTTTCTCCAACCTTAAAAGCTATCTAATCCCTCTTCACTAACAGGTAATTGATGACCTGTAAATTTTGAGTGGGACATCTGAATTTTCACTCAAAAATTACAAATGATCAAAGATATTTCTTTAAACTTCTGCCCTGAATCTATATGACTATCATTCCCTGGCCACAGACAACCTGCCTTGTATTACATTACTGTTCAAGAAAACCCATATCCAGAACTGAGAGTGTAGCTCCCTGGTAAAGCTCTTGCCTAGCAAGTGTGAGGCTTTGAGTTCAATGGATATTAACTTGTCAGATATTACCACTGACCATCTCTTGCAAAATCACCAATCATCTCCACATTGGCCAATAAATTAATCCTTTCTCAACTGACTCAACTTTTATTTACATACTTATGCTAGAAATTTATTTCTATATTTCACTTTTATTCCATAAAGTCTACTAATTTTATTGTTCCTATCAAAAGACATCTACTTCCCAAGCTTTTTGTTTTGTTGTATCTCTGTATCTTTGCCCTCCTTTAAACACAAAAGTGCCCCAAGTCTCAATTCTCCTAACTTTCTACTTTCCTCCTGTGTAGTAAACTCTTTCTACTTCAAAGCATCATATAGCTATAAATATCCATTTTTATGATAATGAATTGACAAATTATATTTCTAGTTCATTTATCCCCATAAAACTCCAAGAAGACATATCTGCATCTCTTAAAATAACCATTCACGTGTGTAACAGATGTTTTAAAAATAACATGTTAAAAAACAATACTTCTTGTCTTTGTCCCCCAAAGCTATAACTCCTACAGTGTTCAATGTTGAAGCTTATGGCCAAGACCAATCTTCTAACTGCTCTGACTGAAAGTCTAAGTAATTCTTGATCAACCTTTTTCTTTTACACTCTATAACCAATATAGATGCTATTGTAACATCAAATAAATTTCACACTCTATAACTTAACAGCTCTGTGGCTGTCGTAGAGCTTCCTGTTGAAGAGGGTATCACCATAGCAACTGGGCAGTCTCCACTGACACCTTCACAGGGAGAGTTACCAAGAGAGGCATTGCCTCTGTCACAGGACAGTTCAAGATCCATAACTTAGTCACTGTTCCCAATAATATGATCTTATTCTCACTGTCCTATCTGATCCTATCTAGTGTTTAATTCAAAATATATCACTACCTCTATCTATATCACTGTTATCCAAGCCAACATCCTTTTTCTTTAGATTATTTCCTAAAGTTTTAACTCATCTTTGGACTGGGTAACTGCTGCAGGCTCTCCAGTGACTTCCCACTGAGGTCTACAGAAGCATGTGTCTCTTGTAGTGGTTTCTACACAGGCTCTTTAAGATTTTTTCTACACTGCATCTTTACTTTCACTCCAGGTTCTTTGAAATTGCTAATTCCATTGCCTAGAATTGTATTCAACTAGAGATCCATGTGCCCTCTTTTCCTGCAAGATCTTTATTATAGACTGCTTCCTCACACAGGCCTTTCCTAACCACTATACTTGAAATAGCAAGTTTCCCAAACTCCTTTCTTTCTTCTAACTGCTTTAGTTTTCTCGATGGTACTTATCAGTATATGATGAAGAATATATTTTATTTATTTATTTTTAGTTTCCTCCCACATTAGAAAAGAATCAGACAATGCACAAATGCAGATAGTTTTCTGGTTGGTGGGTTAATGATGTCATAATTTCTGAAATAGGAATTGACACATGATACATGTGCATAATAATTATTAGATAATAATAATATGCACAAAAACATTTTGGAAATTATCAAGTTCTATAAAATGTTGATGCTATTATAACATCAATTAAATCAGGCAGACCTTCTTCCTTAGAGTCTGACATCTGATTTTATTAGTAACCATATTTTTTATTAAGTGCATTCCTGTATTCTAAGCATTAAATTTTATATGGTATTAAAACTGTTAACTCAAGGACAGTGAGAATAAGATCATATTATTGGGAACAGTGACTGAATTATGGATCTTGAACTGTCCTCTGACAGAGACGTTGCCTCTCTTGGGAACCCTCCCTGTTAAGGTGTGTGTGGAGACTGCCCCCTTGTTATGGTGACATCCTCTTCAATAGAAAGTTCTGTGCCAGTCACAGCCACGGAGCTATTCAGTTCTTGACCTTGAGGTTCAGATGCCAACTGCTTAGGGGATAGAAAGTTATGGACACAAGCTGATAATCATAATCGGGCTGCTCATACTCATGACCTTGGTTCTACTTGCTTTGAAGAAAGTTTCTCACAATAATTTTTTAATGTTAAAACTTATATAATAACCATGATGAGCTGGCTCGTGGTCTTTGCACTCCATCAGAGTGTGATAACCACCAGACCCCAGCTTTTTCTTTCATTGTGTTTCTGTTTGTCTTTTGTAATCCCCTATTTTCCCTTGTCTGGCTTCCTGAATTAACCACTGAGCAGGTTGTAGCATCATATAATCAAAAACATACAAAAAATACAGAATACAGTACTACACTTGTCCAGATTACTAATGATTTACTTATGGAAGCTAAATATATGTAACGATTTTAGCTAAGGTGACTGTCACCATCATCTCCAATTCAACTGGTTTTCTTTTATTATAAGAAAAAATTCCTAAACAACAGTGATCGAGTTTAATTTATAATCTAATTTTATGTAACTCATTAACTTCTTTATTTCTTAAGTTTATGTTGACCTAGAGGTTTGTTTTAAGCTTCTCTCTCTATAGGCTCTTCAGGGGCCTACATGAGCAATTGTAAGATAGCTCTCAAGAGCAGTTGTATTTGGACATAACTAGAACACTGTTAACATGGCAGAGGCTTCCATGCACAGAAGTATTGTGGACAATAAGTTTTAAGAGGCAGGTTCAGATTCTTTTCCATCATGTTCTGCATAAGAAAACTTTCAAGAGCAGTTGGAAATGGAGAATTAGTGATTTTTTTTTGAAGGGGGCTGAAACAAGCTAATCTAAAGGTAACATGACCTTTGAATATAAACATATAAAATAACAGCACTAGAAATATTCTGTAATTTAAAAAATCTATATCAACTTAATTTGCTGCATTAATTTTTATCATTTGGGAAAATAAATTGAAATCTTTATGTTTCATTACAAATAAAATAAGTAGAAATCATATAAGAAAATGTCTTTGAACAAATTAATAAAAATCACCAATAAAAGCTCAGTAGACATTTAAAAAGTAATATACAATAAAAACCAGTTTAAATTAATTATAGTCCAATGTGGGTATTTAAAGGCTCTATTCTGAAGAGTTCAATGGTTTGTGATTTCATTCTGCCTTGAATTTTTTAATAAGTTCATCTTGAAATGATAGTCCAACTTTGCCTTGGATTCCCTCAGAGCGCTCATGAGGGGCCTCTTGCCAATTTGTGAGAGAGGTTCTTCTTGTTTAGTTTGTTTTCTAGATCAGTCACTGCCAAGGCATTTCCTTGTGGTTGTTTTCAGCTGCAGTTTGCTCTCAAAACATTAGGCACCATCTGCAAACACTCACTTTTTCAACAGTCATGGCCACCTTGAGTCTACCTTGTTTGAGTCAGTTTCTATGGCAGAGAGTCTGTGATGAAGTTTCATAATAATCCTAAATCCTTTTCTTCCCTTAATCAATGGCAAAAAAGTTTTGACTTAAAATATATATGTCCATTAAGGGAAATTTTTGTTATTTCACAATAAATGAATCAGAATATTTAAATGGAACTTTAGAAAATCTGGAAACTGACGCATGAAACAGTCATACCTGTTGAGAGCCACAGCCGAAGGGGCCCCAGCAAACTTCCAGCTGCCAGCAAATTTCCAGCTGCCAGCTGATGATTGGCTCACAGAGGCTCCAGCAAACTTCTAGATGCCAACTGATTGGCTCCTCTGTGATGATGCTCATTGGGCTGTTTCCCCGCCCTTTCAGACCATGGAGCTGCTCATTGGGGGACATTTTTTGGCTCTGTCCACTCGACCCAGCCAATCAGCCACAAGAGCAGGAGGAGTGGGGGAGGTTGAGAGGTTTGTGGGAAGCTGGTGGTGGTGGCAGTTGGGCTCTGAAGGTTTTCCTGAGGATCTGTGTGGTGTGGTGTGTGTGGTTCTAAAAATAAAGTTCGTTTCTTTTGACAAGTGGCTCCTGAATTGTGTCCAGCCAGACTGCAGCAATATCAGTACCTTTAAACAAAACCTTAACTCTCCAAGCATCTGTCTCAGAGTTTGGTCCTTTTAAAAACCTGTTTCCCTCACACCTTTTTCCCTCCATGCCCCTTTCTCTCTCTCTCCCCTCACTTACTCTAGGAATCTACTCACTCATCTATTCCTTCTGCTCCTTTCTCTAATCTTGTAAATGCTACCCCTTCTTTTAAGATTTTCATAGAAAAATAACAATCACATTTAAAAAATTTTAAGTCAGAAGGCAGACCTAGAGAACCTGAATTGAAACCATAATCTAGATACAAAGTATCTTTATAAGAGGATTTTCTTAAATTTCAGGCATATAGGCTCCAATTTGCTACACAATTTCTTGGTATTGTAGATACCAAATTTCCTGCTGTATACACAGTTTTCACATTAAGTACTTCCATTTATTGCTCATTTTTAAGCATTAAAAAATATTTAATGAAGATTTAAAGAATCTAGTCATGTTATAATAAAAAATAATTTCCTTGAATGAGTAATATAAATAAAATAAACTACATAAGACAATTAGAATATTTTAAAAACAGATTGAACAAAACTTCAAAGTTGTAAAGTAAAATCTGTTAATGAAAACTAGCAAATTTTAACACTAAAATCTTTATATTCTGAGATATACCCAACATCTGCAGTAAGATGTGATGTCTTCTTTTCTATTTTAATAAATTTGAATTAACGGAGTTTGTGAAAAAAAAAAAGACAAATTTGAAATTTAAATTTAAAAAGAAATAAGCTGCCAATTGACCAAATGGATTTTAAAAAATCACCTACAGGAAAATAAAATAAAAATATTGGGAGCCTATATGTAAGGACACCAGTAAATATAGCAAACAAACAAAAAAAAAAAAACTTAAAAAAAAACAGTGACAGAAAAAGCAGTCATGAAATTCATCTAGAAAAATAAGAGACTGAGAATAGCCAAAGCAATCCTTACTTAGCAAGAAAAATGAAGCAGGTGTCATCACTATACCAAACCTTAAACTATACTACAGACTAATAGTAACACAATCACATGTTACTGGCACCAAAATGGACTTGTAGACCAATGAAACAGAATACAGAGACAAATCCACATAAATATAGTTATCCCATATAAGACAAAGGCACTAAAATCATACATTGCAGAAAAGATAGCCTCTTCAACAAATGGTGCTGGGAAAACTGGAAATCCATATGCAGCAAAATGAAATGAAGCCCCTATCACTCATCATGCACAAAACTCAACTCAAAATGCATCAAAGACCTTGGAATTAAATCAGAGACCCAGTGCCTCATAGAAGAAAAAGTAGGTCCAAATCTTCATCATGTCAGATTAGGCCCTGACTTCCTTAGTAAGACTTCTATAGTGTAAGACTTACAGTCGAAAATCAATAAAGGAATGGATTCAAACCAAAAATCTTCTTCTCAACAAGGGAAACAATCAGTGAATAGAGAATAGGTGAATAGAGAGCCTGCATCTCGGGAGAAATTTTTTACCACACATACATCAGATAAAGAACTAATCTCTAGGGTATATAAAGAACTCAAAAAGCTAAACACCAAACAAACAAACAAACAAACAACCCAATCAATAAATGGGCCAAGGGACTGAGCAGACACTTCTCAGAAGAAGATATACAATCAATCAACAAATATATGAAAAAAAATGTTCAACATCTCTATAAATCAGAGAAATGCAAATCAAAACTACTCTAAGATTTCATCTCACTCCAGTCATATTGGCAGCTATTAATAATACAAATAACAATAAGTGTTGGTGAAGATGTTTGGGGAAACAGGCACACTCATACTTTGCTGGTTGGACTGCAAATTGGTGCAGTCAATATGGAAAACAATATGGAGATTCCTTGGAAAACTGAGAATGGAACCACCATTTGACCCAGCTATCCCACTCCTGGGTTTATGACCAAAGGACTTAAAAACAGCATACTACAGGGACACAGCCACATCAATGTTTATACCAGCACAATTCTCAATAGCTAAACTGTAGAACCAGCCTAGATGCCCTTCAGTAGATGAATGAATAAAGAAGCTGTGGTATATATACACAATGGGATATTTCTCACCAATAAAAGATAATAAAATCATGGCATTTTCAGGTAAATGAATGGAGTTGGAGAATATTATGCAAAGTGAAGTTAGCCAATCCCAGAATACTTTTTCTGATATGAGGAGGGTGGGTGGTGGGAGGGATGGCAGTAAACTTTAGATAGGGCAAAGGGGAGGAAGGGGAATGAAGGGACAGGGGGGTAAGAAAGAGATGGAAGGAGATGGACATCATTACCCTATTTGTGTCTACATATATGAAGACACGAATAGTGTTACTCTACTTTGTTTACAATCAGACATGAAAAATTGGACTCTATATGTGTACTATGAATTGAAATGCATTCTATTGTTCTGTATAACTAATTATAATAAATAAATTTTAAAATCTATATAACAAACAAGCAAACAAACAAAAATACAATGCCCCATGATGATTAAGAAATACAAAGAGTACTGTCTAAAATTCCCAATAAAAGATCTGAAAGATGTTTTTTATAGGTAAACACAGGTACCCTAAAATTCATGTTTTTAAATCTAAATTTCCAAGAAAAATATTGACAATTTAATATGAATATTGTTCATATTAAATTGAACAGATAGTGTTCTTGTTGCTACAGATGCTGCTATAATATGAACAGATAGTGTTCTTGTTGCTACAGATGCTGCTATAATTGCTCATTAAACCCTGTATGATAAAATTTGGGATCCTTCAGAGTAAAATATAAACTTGTCTGAAAAGCAAGATAGAGGACAAATCAACTTGAGGGTAGCAAAAGAAAAATTTTGGTTAACAAAAGACTGGTTGTATCAAATTATAAAAGAAGGTAATAAAAAGAAAAGTTCCGATATAGTAAATCTAAATGTCCAGAGGGAAAAGGAACCTTATGTCCTTTGATTTACTTGAGCTACTTAAGTATTGAAAGTTTACGTTCATCTTATATCATTTTCAAAGTTCCAAACTCTGATAATTTTGCTTCATTATAAGTATACCTGTTTATTGTCATTGGCACATGAGTGCAAATATAATAGATAAGAGCTGGTTTCATAAAAAGTACATTGCAATCACTAGGCATGATCTGTTCAAAATGCACCTGGACATTTTTGTACTTATAGTATATATGTGACCTGATGGACTACCAAGATATTAGTTATAGTCCCCAAAACCTATGGACAAAACACTACAGATCTAAGGAGATTAAATGAAGCAGAGTTTATAAGAATTCAGATGATCAAAACTCACTTCAATAAACATGAAAACATTAAGGCATGTGGAGTATTAACAATGTCTAAACATTAAAACCCATCTAAGACTAATTTTGATCCAGTACCAGAGTTTCACCTGCTTGCTTCTAAAAAATTCAGGCTTCAACTATATTAGATAAAACATACTTAGAGTTTTCTAATAAAACCACTTTTAAAATGATGTTACTACAATTTGTACATTTCATACTCCTAAGAATAACCATTTAATATTAACAAAAATCAATTATTGTTACTTTCTTTCATATTTCTATACCCTGGTGTAGCATTACAATGCCACAGTCCTGTAAAATTCAATAAAGGAACCATCACCTGATTGTAGGTAAAGGAACCATCATCTTATTGTAGGTAATTAAGGTATTGTGCATGTTCAGCACAGAATTTTGGGAAAATTCAAAACTCAACCCTGACTTAATATATTGAATACAGTGACTTTTACATTAAACATGCAAAGAAAAAACATATCAGGGTTCCCTAAAATACATAATCTATCCCTCTGGTAGAATTCACCTTCTTTCCAGAACTAAATTGACTGAAACATTACACTTTCTAGGACATGTTAACTGCCTAAATAAAATAGTAACTCTATGCACCAGTAATAAGAGTGATTTTAGAATAATCCAAATATTTGAAATTATTCAAACCCAAATATCTTTTTTCTTAATATTTTTTCATTCATTTCACTGTCTTTCCTATTTATATCCCCCTCCCTCCCTTCATTCCTCTTTATCTAATCTGCTGAATTTCTATTGTATACTGTTTAATATACTTTAGGAAATATGTTTAACAAAGTTTATTCATAAATGTGATATTCCAACTAATATGAAATGTCATTTTACAAATTAAATAAAAGTAGCAAATCTGCAGAGATTTATACATATATAGGCTCCCAACTGCTAAATCTAGTAAAGAAATAAATGTAGAATTATTGAGTTATAAGATCCATTTGGACGAGATCTGGGAAAAAGAATGGCCTCCTTCTATGATTAAATGAAACCTCAAATTTTCTTTTGGAAAAAATCGTCTACAAGGAAATCTTTGGGGACAAACTTTTGTGAAGAGTATCAATTCCTATCAGATGTCATTTACTATAGAAAGACACTAAACAATCAGATGAACAAGATGACTTAGCTAATAGATGTCATTCAGTCTCTATCCTCAGCCTCCCCATATGTATACAACAGGCTTAAGAATGGAATAGCCATGCGGTGGGGATGTAGAATTTTATAGGGCTGATATGGGTTTCTTTCAAATTCTCAAATAATCACTGCCTCTGCAAGATTATTAATTCTTTCACCGCGATATAATGAGGTTGAATGCCTGATGTGGTACCATCTCTCATGGAGATCAATAAGCCTTCTGAGGACAAGTTAATTACATGGAAAATTTTCCATCCAAGAAATAGCAATGATGGCCTAATCAGGATTGCTATTTATTCTTTATATGAATATTCATGTTTAATCTGCAGTGCCTCATCCAGCACTACTATTTAAGGGCTCAAAGAGTAAGTGTACTACTGACACGGGAGTCCCCATAACATCGTACCAATGATGTGGTGGTGATCACATCATGAAATTCTATGATCTTATGATAAAAGGCATCACATATAAATTTCTGAGTTAATAGAGTAATATAAATCATTCTGGAAGACATAGCTGAGGAGCAGGCTTGAAGATGATACTTTAGAGAATCCTGAATATGGAATATAACTTAAACTATGACTGTTTTACCATTCTTAACCCACATTGGTACAAAACATGAGTCTGGGAATCAAGGAGTAGAAGTGGAAGTGATCATAAATTCTAAAATCTCCTTAGGGATATTTTTACTTATCAGCCTGTAACATTAAGCTCAAAAACTCCTAGTTCCCAGTGAGGGAGCTTTTTGTTTTCCTAATGGGATGCAGGAACACTCCTTGGTTTCTAGAGGTAGGGCAATTCTGATGAGGGATTTTTAAAAGCAGTTACTATCTTTTCAGTTTAGGGTTTTCATGCCAGTGGACCAATAGCCATGGAAAGGAGCTAACACAACTGGATGGAGCAAAGGAAGCTGACTGCCATACGAATATAGGTCTACTGAAGATTCACAATAGGATGAGGGAGGAATATTTGGTCTTCATAGGATCTGATAAGCATCTCTTGGTACTTTGATATCCACTGCTAAATGTAAATATGCAAGTACAGCATCCATAGCCAGATAAAAACAGGGAGACTAGGTGTTCAGATCTCTGAATGATGTGAATGATGCACCAAGGAATGCACCTTAATAGTGGAAGTCATTTCACCCAACATGAAACGAGTGGTATAGGAGTGAATTAGTCTATTTTCTGCTACTATTATGAAATACTTGAAGCAGGGTGATTTATAAAGCAAAGATGTTTATCCAGGCCCATGGCTCTGGCCCAAGGTTGAGGGCTTAGGTCTGGTGATAGCCTTCCTGTTGGTAGAGTCCCAAGACAGCTCAGGGCATCATACAGCAAGAGACAGGGAACATTTGTGGGTATGTGTCCTTCTGGTATCTACCTCTCTTCTTATAAAGCCACCAGTACTCAACATTGGGATTCCACCCTGATGACTTAATTTTAATCACCTTCTGAAGGTGCTACATCTTAACCCCCTATTTGAATTAAGTTTTTGTGTTCTTAATACCACACAAGGAGGATTATATATCAACATATAATCCTTTGGGGTACAGACTCAAACTGTATTCCATCTATAGCAATCAAGGAGATAAAAATATAAGATGTTGCCAGGTAGCATTTGAGTTTGTACTTTATCCCACTAAAACCCATCCCTCCAAAAAAGAAATTCTAATAACCCATAATCTTGTATAGATCGCAACCATATGTAGCAAATTTAATGTGAATGAGATGGGTGAACTGTTATTGTCCTTTACGTTTTCCAATTGATGATACCCCCACTTCTTGAAAAATATAAAACTCAAACTCCTTGATTAATGTGTAATCTTATTATGTAGCAGCATCACAATAAAAAAGAATAAAAGCAAATGAATTTCATCAGTGATTAGTTCACAAGGGTGATTATAAATATTTTCTGTACTGTTTGCATGATTGCAGAGTGTAAGTGCCAGGCAATGACATGTAATGTGTAGAAGTCAGAATTACTTGTTTATTTTAAGGCTGAGGAAGGAAAAATATGCAAACTAAGACACAATAGTGCCAGATGAATCAGTAATTTAAGTTTCAGACAATATTCCTTAAAACTAAAAACTATGACTTACAATATAATGTTTTTTTTTAGTTTGATGTGAATAAATGGCTGTCTTTTAACATTTATTTTTTAACTGTCATATGATTGAGCTTTTCCACCTGAAATATTGAAAGGTGCAACTCATTTATTGTTAAGCTTTGTGGTATTGAGGTTTAAGTTTTCTCACTCATCGGCAAGCTTTTCTCAGGAAAGATGAACTTACATGCCACCTAATGAACACAGTCTCACATCAAGGCATGTGCCTGCCAGCAGCTATCCTCTGTGGTGAGGATTTTAGTTAGCTTTGTTGCCTCGCTGTTTTTAGAGGTATTGAAATAGTTCCAAGCATGATCAACCTTGACTTGCACTCCACATATTTTTCTTAAGAAATATTTTATGTGAACTCTAACCTGAAATGAGAGAAAAATCTATTATCTTCAGAAGACTTTTCTAGTTCATGGAATTATTAGTTTCTTTTCTGTGTGTGGAAATTTGGTAAATAGAACCAATCAAGGGTTATTGAAATACATTCAATTATTAATTCAGTTGTGTTTAAGATTCTTTTAAATGTCCAGTACACTAATTAATCATATTGTGAAAATAAATCGTTTTACCCACCAAATGGTATACAGAAATTCAAACAGATATTTTATATTGAAGTACCTCAATATAATCAGTGAGCATATTAATGAAGATGAAATATGCAATTCGATTAATCTACTTAAGCATTCTTTTCAAAGAAAAACTTCAGTATAATTATTATTGTTTTATACAGTATCTGTTTCTTTATTTTATCAAAGTTTACCAAATTTTCATTCTTTCATACAAGTCCGATATTACTTCTTGAATCATATTTTCTCTTCCAGTAATTTAGTATTCATCCACTCAACACATATTTATTAATTACCATTGAATATCTAATCTGTTCAGGTAAGTTTTATTGTTTATAAATACATTAGAAAATAATACAGAAAGAAAGTTCTATTTACCAAAAATGTTTATTTACTGGAGGGAGAAAATATGAAAAGTAATAATAGATATATTAATATTGTTTAAAGACTCATGAGAAAAAAATAAAGCAAAGCAGGCCATAGTCAGTGTCCTGGAAAGGAGGAAATACAATTGTATATATTACAGTTAGAGAAATCCACATCTTGGTTGACATTTTAGTAAATACATAGAATAGACAAATGAGTAATCTCAGAAAACATTTGGAGAAAAGTATTTAAATTCAAAAGTCCTGAGGAAAATGTGTGCTTGGACAAGCAAAGAGGTTACGGACAAGTTCATGGAAAAGTCACAGGGTTAATGATGCTGGAACAGAGCTAGTTAAAGGAGTAGTGGCTGATGAAAATGGCAGATGAAATCAGGGAAAAGATAGAAAAGTGTGCTAAGAACAAGATCACACTTTTTTGTGGCTCATTTGGAGACATGGACTTTAAATAAGTTAACTTTAAGGGAGAATGAAATTTATTTAACTAGAGTTAACTGGATCATCTTGGCTGTTAAGAGGAAGAAACAGAAATAGAGAAAGTGGTAGAAGTGGGAAGAAGAGATGAAATTCTTGTACCAATCTATTTTGTCACCAGGGAAAAATCTGAAAAAAAAATCTATAAAACACTCTAGCTTCATTTGTTCCCAGCTGACTTAAAAAAAATTAATTTTGGAAGTCACACAGCTGGGCCATGCATGGTTAGGCCTGACTAGTTTTGCTGTGGTTAACACCACCCACATGGGGTGATGGTCATTATGTTTCCCAGGGACCTGAAGGCCATTTTTGCTGTAAACACTAATTCTCCTCTTGGGCTTGCAAATGTCTGATGGGTAACCAGAACAGGAAGAAGGGATTTGAATTTTCTTCCTTCCTATGGCCTATATCTCCTCTGCTGTTCTAACCTTGGGGTCAGATTTGTACTCAAATCTGCATATGCAAATGTTAAACATCTGAGAAATGCTTTGTGTGGAATATAATGGGGGGGTTAACATTTTCTAATTGTTCTTTTGTCATTAGAATTTTACTCACAGTTGTGTCTGTTTCCCACAGTATTTACAATCATTTAATGAATAATGGTAAACTAATGTGAATTCTCACTGTTTCAATTTGAATGTCTTTGATTGATTTGTAAATTTGCTCATGGTTACTGATATTGAAAAGTACACAAGAGTTTATCTGTTTAAAATAATTCATAAAAATAAGGTTAATCATTTATTTTAAATAAAATGAGGTTATATATTTCTATTTGTAATACCTTTAATTTAGGGAAAGTGAGAAGTGGAAAATATTCTGAGATAGGAATTGACACACCACTTATGACCAGATGACTAGTGAAGAGTTAAGATTAGATAAAGACAAAAACTGTAAATTATTTTTAAATATATTATCTGCTGAGTTCCCAGTCACATGTAATTTGAGCAGAGAAGATTTATATATTTGAAAGTATTTTTTTCTTCAAATGCACTGAAGCAAACCTGTCTTTTGCTTCAATATGTGTGTTTCTGTTTTAAATGACAGTTTTTTTTTTATTGTTGGTTGTTTAAAACATTACATAGTTTTTGATATATCAT
This sequence comes from Ictidomys tridecemlineatus, assembly GCF_052094955.1. Taxonomy (NCBI): domain Eukaryota; kingdom Metazoa; phylum Chordata; class Mammalia; order Rodentia; family Sciuridae; genus Ictidomys; species Ictidomys tridecemlineatus. Next base: position 484,155 of record NW_027521036.1, read on the forward strand.
ATTTCACATTTTGATTCAAGTGGGTTATGAACTCCCATTTTACCCCGTATACAGCTTGCAGAATCACATCAGTTACACTTCCATTGATTTACATATTGATATTCTCATGTCTGTTGTATTCTGCTGCCTTTCCTATCCTCTACTATAACCCCTCCCCTCCCCTCCCCTCTTTTCTCTCTACCCCCACTACTGTAATTCATTCCTCCCCCTTGTATTATTTTTCCCTTTCCCCTCACTTCCTCTTGTATGTAATTTTGTATAACCCTGAGGGTCTCCTTCCATTTCCATGCAATTTCCCTTCTCTCTCCCTTTCCCTCCCACCTCTCCTCTTTGTTTAATGTTGGTCTTCTTCTCATGCTCTTCTTCCCTAGTCTGTTCTTAGTTACTCTCCTTATATCAAAGAAGACATTTGGCATTTGTTTTTTAGGGCTTGGCTAGCTTCGCTTGGCATAATCTGCTCTAATGCCATCCATTTCCCTCCAAATTCTGATTTTGTCATTTTTTAATGCAGAGTAATACTCCATTGTGTATAAATGCCACATTTTTTTATCCATTCGTCTATTGAAGGGCATCTAGGTTGGTTCCACAGTCTTCCTATTGTGAATTGTGCTGCTATGAACATCGATGTAGCAGTGTCCCTGTAGCATGCTCTTTTTAGGTCTTTAGGGAATAGACCGAGAAGGGGGATAGCTGGGTCAAATGGTGGTTCCATTCCCAGCTTTCCAAGAAATCTCCATATTGCTTTCCAATGACAGTTTTTACAAAAGTTGATGTCACAAAGCTATCACTCTTGTTTCCACACTTTATCCCTATCAAAGTTTGGCTGTTATTTCAAGAATACTCACTTTCATCCACAGTCACATGGAAAAGTCAAAATAGAATTAGAAAGTGCAGCCCTGGTTTAAAAGAAACATTGAGAAGCAGTTTTACCGTTATAAAAATGAGCAAACATGAAAGAGCTGTTAGTATTTCCATTACTGAGTTAGCTTCCATGAACAAGACCCGAATCTCAGCACAGAAAGAGCAACAACTAAAGATAGAACAGACTATATGAAAATTAAAACTTAGTCTTCAACAATAGGCCACAGATAAATTCAAATGAAAAATTAAAAAAAATATTTACAACATTAGACATAGACCAAGAGCTAAAGTCTGCAGTCCAAATAAAGAGTTCCTGGGCTGGGGATGTGGCTCAAGCGGTAGCGCGCTCGCGTAGCCTGCGTGGGGCCCTGGTTCAATCCTCAGCACCACATACAAATGAAGATGTTGTGTCCGCCGAGAACTAAGAAAAAATAAATAAATCTTAAAATTCTCTCTCTCTCTCTCTGTCCCCCCTCTCTCTCACTCTCTCTTTAAAATTAAATAAATAAATAAATAAAGAGTTCCTGTAAGAATAATAATGCTGTGGTTTAGATATGAGGTGTCTCTCAAAAGCTCCTATGTGAGTAAAATGCAAGAAGGTTCACAGGTGAAATGATTAGGTTATGACAGCTGTAACCTAATCAGTGGATTGATTCACTCATAGAGATTAACTGGGTGGTGACTTTAGGCAGATAGGGTTAGGATGAAGAATGTAGGTCACCAAGGTGTGTATTTTTCTCCTGGTGAACAGAACTCTCTCTGCTTTCTGATTGTCATGTCCTGAATGGCTTAACCCTGGATACCCTTCCTCTATGATATTCCGCCTCACCTCAGACCTTTACTGAATGGAGTCAGCCATCTATGGACTGCAATCATGAGTGACAAATAAACTTTTCCTCTTCTAAAATTGTTCTTGTCAGATATTTTGCTCACAGGGGCAAAAAAGCTCACTAAAACAGATTTAAAAATATACAACTAGAGACAGTAGATACTCCAACTTTTTTTTTCCCAAATGAGGAGAAACACTTTATAATAATGAATTTATATTAATAATATAAATATATTTCTAGAATGTCCTAAAATATGTTAAAACATTAATGATATATCACTATTAGATATTAGAAGGAAATTTTAAAAGACTGAGATGAGGACTGTTGGTAAAGACAATCGTGTGCATTCCTGCTAAGAATTAAATTCATTGTAATGATTTTGGAAGAGAATTTTAAAATAATTTTTAAGAGTTTAAATAGAAAAAAATATGTAAAGGTACATATTCATGTTCTATGAATCACCAGTTGCACAAATAAATTATGGGAAAATAATATATTTGAACTGGAAAATGGCTAATTACTATATGATGCATTCATACATTGGAAATATAAGAGCAAGATTTCAATAATTACAAATAACATCAGTTGATCTCACAAAAAAGAAGAAAATTGGTAAAGTAATTAATATTTTTAATTAAACCACCTTAAGTTGGTACAATTTTTACCCAACAAAAAATGGAATTTTACAGTCAGGAAGTGATTTATACGGAAACTAGATATAAAGTCAGAAATCTGATCAGTTGGTAGATAATTAGTATGTGAGCATGATGTGAAGAAAATTATAGCAGATTTTTTGCCAAGTTGAGAGATAGGAAATAATATGTTTAGAAGGTTGGCTAAGTGATTTGTAGTAAAAATAATTCAAATCTGCATTTTAATTAGAGAGGAAGACAGAGTGTATGGTAGAAAATGGTGGGAATATGGGTAGTATTTTTTTCTTTAATAATATTTTAAATTTGGGGAGAACATCATAAAATTAGGAAAAAAATACTTTTACATAGTTTATTTTCAGAATGGTTCTGTTGGTTGTTTGTGGTATTCTCCTTTGCAATTGTGGAAATGGAAGGAATAGTACATAGGAACTGGATATCATGTTTATTACTTAGAAATGGCAACATGATACAATGTTTTACTTAGATATTTCTATATTTAAAGAACTTTATCTATTTAACTATTTTATAAAATTGTCTCTGTGTGTGTGTGTGTGTGTGTGTGTGTGTGTCTAGAGGCTGAGATATTTTCTGGTATTTATATTTATAACATTAACCCAAAATATAATTATTTATGTACATCAGATACTATAATTAAAATTCTTCTTTGTGGTTATTAGTTCTGTATAAAAATATCTATTATGTAATTTTCATTTCACCTGTTCAATTTACCAGCTCTTCCAACCTTGAAACAGATACTTCTTATCTGTCTATGTGACAAGCAATGTTTTATCTAGGGTAGGATGATTCAAAGCTGGGGCTTTGTATTCTGAACATTAAATTTGATTTAATTTGCACAGAATTGATTATGTCCTAATTCGAGATTGAATTCTCCAAAGATAGAATTTGAGAGATGCTAACATAAGTCTAAGAATTTAGAATATATTACATATTTGTGAAAAAAGTAACAAAAATTATAAAAGTTTAATGACAAAGTCCAGTGAAAAGAAAAGAAAAACAAAGAATTTCAATAAATATATGAAAGCAATTTAATAATTAAGCATTTGAAGAAAAAAATGTACTCTCTGAATGTGGAAATAATAAATAATGGGATAACTAAGTATTGTTTCTGGGATAGTTTAACTATATTTAGGATTATGTTAACTTTTATAAAGTTTTTCCAAGGATTATGAGAAGTAAATTTAGAATCAAATATGTTTTACCTACCTTATAAAGAAAGACTTGTCAAATTAAGTGACTTTTCACTATCATAGCTTAAAGTGTAGAATCAAAAGTGGAACCTCACTTTCATGGATCTTACTTTTGTTCTTTTGTCTTTATTCCATAAATTATTTTCTTTCTTTGCCACTTTCAATTGATAAATATGACATTTACTTAAATTAATGAAAACATACCTACACTTAATTCAGGGTTAATACAGAAATATCTCAGAAAAAAATATATCAAGAACTGAAGCTTAGGAGCCAAGGAGCTTAGTGGTGCTTTCAGATTTTGAATATATTCTGGATTTGGCATTTGACTTTCAGCAAGTTAAAAATACTTTAGTATTACCTTAGAGAGAAAAATAGAGAGATGAATTGAAAAATTCTGAGACACGTTATATGCTTCTCACATGACCTGAGCATAAAAACTGAGTGGCAAGATTTATTCTATTCTAATTTGAAAATTGCTATCCTTGATAAGGATAATAAAGACAATTGACATTAATATCTTAATGCTTAATTGAAGAATTACCCTGTTGTTTTAGTTTTGTGTAATGAAGTATAAATAATGCCTTTCTACTATAATGAAAAGGTGGCAAACTATCTCAAAAGGTTTTTCTGTTGAAATATCCAAAATAAATACTAAACAATGCCATTATCATTATGCAAGATCATAATAAGGTGGAGATTCAGGTATATAAAAATACAAAAACATAGTACTTCCAAAAGCTCTTATGAGCCAAATTTCATCCCAACAACATGAAAACAAAATCAATTCTGTTTAAGATAACATAAATGATACTATAATTGAGGCAATCTTTACAATACAGCCTGTGCAGTGACAAGAGAAAACGTATGCCATTTTTATTTTTGTTAGAAAATGGTTCAAAAGCAAAAAGAATCTAACCCTTGGAGACTTGCTCTAACCCATAATGGAAGGCAATAGCCATTCTACAAGAACTATAACAGATGGCAGCACGGTTGCCTCACTTAGTCACAGCTTAGATAACTGATGAGGATAGGATTTTAATATGTGCAATATATGGCACATATTAATGGCTAATAGTATGGCTAATAACTATTAGCCAAGGAAGTAAAACAAGATGTAATGTACTTGAGAATATTTAAATTATCATTAATATTTCCTTTTAACTGTATTACTCTATTTGTGATTAGAATTTCCGTATCAATAGGCCTCTAGAGTTTAAAGTCCTTAAAGATAAGGAACATATTTTGTCCAATGTTGAAAAAAATGACAGTTATTTAGTAAGCATTCAAAACATATTTGAATTGAATTAAATTATATCGAAAAACAACAGAGGAGATTCATAAGTAGGAATCAATTTTACATTGTGTCTAACTGTAAAAAGTCCTCAAGAGTATTGTTATTATTCACTAAAAAGTATATCAGTTGTATGAAAAATAAAAATAGCTTTATGGTTACATTGCTACACAATTGAAGCAGCTAAGTTTGGGGGGATAGGAAGCAAAGCTGGGAAGGATATAAAAACTTATTTATGTAAGACATACATTTATTGCCACTATTTTTTTCCTGTGTAGCATGGGCCACTACTTTTCTGAGGCCACTGAAACTCAGCTAAAACTGTAGCATGCAAATTGAAATGAAAAACTATCAAGAAGGCTTGTACTTGTACAGATTTCTACAGAAAAAAAAATCACTGGAAACACAAAGTGAACATTCTGTTCAGGATTGTCCTCAAGTCATTCACTGAATCTTAAATTTCACTCTGGTCAAAAGGAGGAGAAAAACAGAAGAAAGATGTCTTTGAAATGAACTTAAGCTGAGCTTAAAGCCATCTTACATATGGAAGAATAAATACACACTCACACGTGCAAACACACACACACACAAACACACACAGAGAGAGAGAATTTAGACACTTCAACATAGTTTACAAAAACCAATATTGCTTACAATGAAAATCCCAAAAGGACAAAGGTCTTATGTTACTTGCAAACCAAAATAAACCAAATTGAAATTACCCCTCAATTCATTCCCATTATCCTTTTAATCAAGGAGATATTTTGTCTTATGCAAAAATTAAATTTTCTCTGGAAGAGAAAAAATATGATCTTCATACCCTAAAATTTTTGTATATTATATCTAGTGTTCAACCAGAAATTCTCATGTAAGACATAAGAGAAGTATTTTGGTCTTCAACTATTACATAAAGATCACTTTCATTTTTGGTGGTTTGAAAAAACAAATATTTTATTAAACATAATATCACCATTTGGTATAAGAATTAATTAGGTATTTCTGGCAAAAATATTTTATCCACAGTTGCAATTGGACTGTTGCTGGACTTTCAACTGTGTGGGTTGCAGTCTCAGAGAGCAATCCAGTGTGGATTGCAGTCACAGGGAGATATCTGAGTTTTTCTTTCTATTACAGACTCAGAACAGGATTTGGCCTGCAGTGAGGCAAGAGTTTTTGAGGATAGAACTCTGAAGAAGACACTGACTCACAGCATCATTGAAGGGTAGGTTTAGCACTCCCAAAACCCTGAGAGAAAGTGACTCCTTAAATATAATATAACTAGAATACAAAATTTAATGATACATTGCTTCATAAGGCTTAAGCTTCGCTTACAAAACTCTACGAGTGTGTACATTCTTAATTGTATCCCCATACCATCTCTCATGCCTCTTGTCCCTTGTCCAAACAGTGATTCAGAGATACCATGTGGTCATTCCATGTGGTCCAATTTGGATTTACTTGAAAAAAGAAGAGGGTTCTAGCAGGAAAGTTCATAGCATTGAGCTCATTCATTAAAATAATAGAAAGATACCAAATAATTAATCTAACATAACATCTAAATACTCTAAAAAAAGAAGACAAAACCAAATACTAAATTAAATAGAAGACAGGAAATAATTAAATCAGAGCTCAAATAAAAAATCAGCTTAAAAAATCAAAAATATGTTCAGTTCAGTTCCTTAGCCAATTTATTGATTTAGGTTTTTTTTTTTTTTTTTTGGCGGGGTAGGGAGGTGAGTTCTTTGTATATTCTGGAGAGTAGTGCTTTATCTGAGGTACATGTAGTAAAGATTTTTTCATTTGCTGTCTCCTCATGTTATTGATTGTTTCCTTTGCTGAGAAGAAGCTTTTTAATTTGAGTCCATCCATTTTCTTGATTCTTGATTTTACTTCTTGCACTTTAAGAGTCTGGTTAAGGAAATCAATTACCAGGCTGACATGGTCAAGATTTGGTCCTACTTTTTCTTCTATTAGTTGCAGGGTCTCTGTTCTAGTGCCTAAGCCTTTATTCCACTTTGAGTTGATTTTGTGCAATGTGAGAGATAGAGGTTTAATTTTATTTTGTTACAATGTATTTCCAGTTTTCCTAGTACCATTTGTTGGACAGACTATCTTTTATCCAATATATATTTTTGGTGCCTTTGTCTAGTTACTAGAGATAACTGTATTTTTGTGAACTGGTCTCTGTGTCTTTTATTCTGTACAATTGGTATATGTGTCTATTGTGGGTCTAATACCATGCCATTTTTGTTACTATTGTTCGTGGTATAGTTTAATGTCTGGTATTGTGATGCCTCCTGCTTTAATTTTTCTTGCTAAAGATTATTTTAGCTCTTCTGGGTCTCTCATTTTTCCAAATCAATTTCATGATTGTTTTTTTCTAGTTATATGAAGAATGTCATTGGAATTTTAATAGGAATTGCATTAAATCTGTATAATAGTCTTGGTAGTATGACTATTTTGACAATATTAATTCTGCCTATCCAAGAGCATGGGAGATCTTTCCATCTTCTTTCAGAGGCCAAATATTTTCTCTGATAAGCAGATACTGATCTATAATTGGGGGGAAGGATGAAGGGACTTTGGATTGTGCAGAAAGGAGTGAGGGGAGGGGAGGGAGTGTGGGGATGGAAATGATGGTGGAGTGAGACAGACATTATTACTCTATATGCATGTATGATTGCACTACTGGTGTGTTTCTGCACCATGTTCAGCCAGAGGAAGAAGTTGTGCTCCACTTTTGTACAATGTGTCAAAATGCATTCTAGTGTCATGTATAACTAATTAGAACAAATTGAAGAAAAAAGAAAATAAATAATTTAAAAATATTAAAAATCAACAAAACAAAAAGTCTGATTTTTGAGGAAAATAACAAAATTGATAAACCCTTAACCAAGCTGAACAAAATAAAGGGAAAAAACTCAAATTATTAAAATCTATGACAAAAAAGAAACTATTGTTGCAGTCACTACTGAAATACAGAGGATAATCAGAAACTATTTTTAAAATTTGTACTCTAATAATCCAGAATATCTTGAATATACTGACAAATTCCTAAAGACATATGACCTATCCAAATTGAACCAGGAGAGTACAGAAAATTTAAACAGAACAATTTCAAGTAAGAAAATTGAATATACAATCAAAAGCCTACCAAAAAAGAAAAGCCCAGAACCCGAAGGATTCTCAGGAGAGTTTTACTAGAACTTTAAGGAACTAACACCAATCCTCTATGTATTATTCCACAAAATATAAAAGAAGGGAACTCTTCAAACATATTCTATGAAGTTAATATCACTCTGATACCAAAACTAAAGAAAGACACATCAAAAATAAAAACTTCAGATCAATATTTTGATGAACATATATGCAAAAAATTCTTAATAATATATTGGCAAATTGCATAAACAACTCATTTAAAATATACTAAATCATGATAAAGTAGGTTTTATCCCAAGGATGCAAAGTTGGTTCAACATATGAAAATCAATAAATATAATTTATCACATAAATAAACTTATAACAAGAATCACATGATTGTCTGAATAGGTGAAGAAAAATCATTTGAAAGAATGCAGTATCCTCTCATGTTTAAACATTAGAAAAATAGACATAGAAGGAACAAACCTAAACATTGTAAAATCTATGTATACCAACCCAGAGTAAAACCATTGTAAATGGAGAAAAAATGAAAGTTTCCCTCTAAAAACAGGAACAAGATAGAGATGTCCACTTTCACCACTTCTATTCAAAATAGTCCTTAAAACTCTTACAAGAGCAATTAGGCAAAAGAAAGAAATTAAGGGATAAAAATAGGAAAGGAAGAGCTCAAACTATTACTTTTTGCAATTGACATGATTCTATATTTATGATTCAAAAAACTCCACCAGAAAAATTTCTAGAACTCAAAAATGAACTCAGAAAAAAAATTGGCTATAAAAAAATTACGAAAATAATCCAATTCACAGTAGCTTCAAAAAATACTTAGGAATAAATTTAACAAAAGAGCTGAAGAATCTCTACAATAAAGACTGCAGAGATTGAGTAAGAAATTGAGGAACACCTTAGAAGATGAAAGACCTCTCATGTTCTCAGATGGACAGAATTAATATTGTCAAAATGCCAATAGTAACAAAGCTATATATACAGATTCAATGCAATTGTGATCAAATGTTTAATGATGTTCATTATAGACATAGAGAAGTAATGAAATTCATCTGGAAAAATAAGAGTTCCAGAATAGCCAGAGAAATTCTTACCAAGGAAAGTGAAGTGGAGCCACCACAATATCAGACCTTAAATGATACTACAGAGCTGTAGAAGTAAAACAGCAGGAATTGACACCAAAACCAAAAAGAAGACTAATGGAACAGAATAGAAGGCAGGGAGGCAAACCCATAAAAATATCATTACCTCCTACTAGACAAAAGTGCCAAAAACATACATTGGAGAAAAAATAAATGGTCCTGGGAAAACTTGAAATCCACATGTAGTAGAATAAAACTGAACCCCTCTCTTTTACCCTGTAAAGACTCAACTCACAGTGAATCAAAGACCTAAAAATTATATCACAACTGTCTACACACTAGGAAACAAAAACGATAGGTCCAACACTCCATCATGTCAGCTTAGGAAGCAACTTCCTCAACAGGACTCCTAAAGCACAAGAAGTAGAACATCAATAAATGGGACAGTATCAAACTGAAAGTTTCTTCATTGCAAAGGAAACAATCAAGAACACGAAGAGACGGACTACAAAATTGGAGAAATCTTTGTCACCTGCACCTCTGATAGAGCATTGATCTCCAGGATATGCAAAAACTCAAAACACTTAATCACACACACACACACACACACACACACACACACACACATACACACACACACACAAATCAAATAACCTAATCAATAAGGTTGAACTGTAGAGACACTTCACAGAAGAAGAAATACTAATGGTGAACAAATAGTTGAAAAAATGTTCAGCATCACTGGCAATTAGAGAACTGCAAATTAAAACTACACTGAAATTCTGTCTTACTTCAATCAGAACTACAATAATCAAGAATATAAATAGTAATAGATGTGGGGAAAAGGGCACACTCATACTTTGCTAGAGGGACCAAATTGGTTCAACCACTCTGGATAGCACTCTGGAGATTTCACAAAAAACTTTGAATGGATACACCATTTGACTCAGTTATCCCACTCCTTGACATATACCCAAAGGATTTAAAAATCAATAAACTATAGTTACCCAGCCACACCAATGTTTTAGCAGCTTAATTCATGATAGCTAAACTATAGAACCAACCTAGGTACCCTCAAATAGATAAATGGATAAAGAACGTGTGTGTGTGTGTGTGTGTGTGTGTGTGTGTGTGTATCACAGTGGAATATTACTCAGCCATAAAGCAGAATGAAATTATGGCATTTACTGGTAAATGTATGGAACTGGAGTGTATCATGCTAAGTGAAATAAGCCACTTCCAAACATGAAAGGTCAAATATTTTCTCTGAAATGTGGTTGCTAACACATAGTAAGTAGGGGGAGGAACAAAATAGAAGTTCAGTGGTTTAGACAAAGTAGAATGAAGGAAAAGGAGGGGGCTGGAAATAGGAAAGACAGTAGAATGAATTGTACATAACTTTTCTATGTTCACATATGAATGCATGACCAGTGAATCTCTGTATCATGTACAACCACAAGAATGGGGATCTAATTAGAGTAAATTACACTCCATTATGCATAGCATGTCAAAATACACTCTACTGTTGTGTATACTTAAGAAGAGATTTTTTAAAAAAAAATAAAATGCAATAAAAATCTCATAAGAACATTTTAAGGAAAAAATTATTCATTTATCAAACATAAACACAAAAATCTGAACACAAGTATTAGTATTATAAATAAGAATATATAATACACAGTCAGTTAACATACAGAATAGATTTGGATTTATTACAAGAAGGTAATACTGTAAAATACTTGAAACTCAACTAACATTAATCACAAAGTTTAATGATGAAATGTTATTTCATTATGATTATGTGAATGTGTGAAAGAGGGAAAGTGCGAGTGTGTGTGTGTGTGTGTGTGTGTGTGTGAGTGTGTGTGTGTGTAGAATTTCTGGAAAAGTGGGAGGGGAAATGAGTGGCCTAGGAATGAATACCGTAATTATTATTTTTTATATTATATGGGATTCATATCCACATGTTGTCTTCATGAGTTCACATTTTAAAGATAAAGAAAATTTAAAAATTTATATCAATATGACATCTTTAAATAGTATTTCCTTATCCCTTTATATTATCTATTAAACAATCATAGTTTATTCTCAGTTTCTTCAAAATAATAAATTAAAAACAAATAGACACAGATTTTATTTAGAAGAAATACAATGACCATAGTTCAGAAAAGGAAGTTCATTTTAAATTTTTTACAGACAAAAGAAGAGGATATTTCTTTCAATGTAAAAAAGTATCTATTTAACCTGTGTAATTACTCCTCTTTCTACAATTCATAAACATAAGTGATGCAATTGGACTATGAGTGTTCTAATCTCTATCTCTTTAAGGATTCTTGGCTAAAAGATATTAAAGTCCATGTAAAATACTTTTTTAAATGCACCCTTCTTCATTAGACATCCAATTTTTCCTCTCTTCAAAAGTCTCCAGTAGACTCTATTCATCAAGCAATTTTTGAATTTTCCTTTTTTTGTATTTTGTTCTAATTCATATTCTTTTTCCAATATAAGAGACATTCATGAAGCAGAAATTGTGTGGCAGAGAAAATGGCTTACATGCAAATGAAATTTTATATTCACTGTTCATAGTATGATATTAACTGTGTTTTCTCTGTTCTCTGTGACATTGTAGCTCAATTTTCTTGTTTCTGACTGTGAGGAGCAGGCTGTGTTACTGCATTATTAGAACCGTGGTTTTCTGGCTGCATCTAACCCTGAGTTAATCCATATTGTAAAGCAGGAGTTACTCTATTTTAAGTAAAATATCAGTGTAGAATTTCTACACCTTGTTTGTACAAAAGAATAATCACATCTGACCAACACAACTATATGGCACAAATTGAAATTATTCTGCTAACTTACCAAACCAAATTAGAAAGCCTTGGACATGCAGACATCCCAGATCATATTAGGAAAAAAAAAACAGAAATAGGAGATTATCAACCTCACCAGAAGTAATCCCCACACTTCAAACCCATAAAATGAGGAGCTCTCAAAAATGGACACAGCAGCACTCTGACCACATCACCTGGTCACGGGTCATGAACCTTGCCCAGGAAAATTGCCACACCAGCCAACTTACGATTCTTTATCTTTGAGAGTAAGAGGAGCATTAATCAAAATCTTTTATACAGAATTCAAAGTCAGTATAGATGGCAAGCAAAACAATGAAAGATGTCCATCCAGACCTGGAACTTCCTTCCTCTGAACACAAAGTGATTCTCTGCTAAGTAGAAAGAGCCAACCAGATTCTAGGTCCACTGGGAAATGAAAGCTCTCTGATAGGATATGAGAGGATTTGCCAATAACCAATAATAAAAGTGCACACTCCAGGAGATATTAGCACATGGGAATCCCTCTCCGTGTGTTTTGGAGTTTTTAATCTGAAGCCCTTTTTCTCTGGGGACACAGATATGGGCAATAAAAGGAGCTATAACCTAGAAAATTATTAAGGGAAGCAAACTTTCTTAAATTAAGAACCTTAATATTTTTCAGGAGGCCAAAGTCATGCCCATGTCTTTGCCATTTCTCTTTAAGTAGCTGTCTCTCACACTTTCCTTCAAAATAGACATGACATATTGTCCCCCACTGTCAATTCTCAACCAGCAAAATTATATCCCTTCTTTAACTTCAAGTTTAGTCTTAAATTTCATCTTTTATAATCATGAGAGGAGTCAACCAATGTTCTCAAATACAGTGTCAACTACAACTCAACAATACAATTCTAGCTATTAAATATGCAAATAACAATAATATTAGTAGATAAAAATGTTTCTAATGTTCAATGGGCACAAAGATATTGTATTCTTTACTTCTACCTTGAGCTGGGAGATGTGTGAGGGAAAGTTGAACAAAGATTTCACAATAATTAATGTTCTTCATCCAGGTGCTTACGTGGTGAAAAGTGTTTTACACAAATTATGGCTTTAATTCTAACAAAAACGGAGGGAGATAGTATAATTATCATTTTTATCTTATAAACAAGAAAACTAGTCTTGGAGAGTTTAATTTGTTAAAAGTCATTCTGCTACCAAGAAATACAACAAGACTTTAAAGTCAGTTAGTCTAGCTTCAAATTATAGACTACTAACCATTAAACTAAAATCATTCTTAGAAATGGAATTTTTTCCCCAAAACAAATAATAAAGGGGAAAAACACAATAGTAGATTAAAAACAGCACAGATACTAATCAAGTGTATGATCATAAAACCTACAACACGTTTAGGGAAAAAAAGCAATAGCGAACTCTGACACAGCCCCTACTGTAGATTACATATTGTTTTACTTATTTTTCATATTAAACTCATTAATCCTAAGGCAGCATATTGAAAGGTACTCTTTTTATCACACTTCCTTTACAAAGGAAGGAACTGAAGCCCATGTACTTTAAAGTAACTCATTCAGGATCACATAGATAAGGAGACGGAGACTGGACAAGCTGGCAGCCTGGCTCTGGCTACTTGTGTTCTGCAACATTGCTCTGCAGAATAGGTTTTCTGCTGTGATAAGGCTTCCATGTGCCAGTGGAGCACAGCTGCAGAGGAAGCCAAAGTGCTGCCTGGGCCAGGCTAGAAAAGGTGATGTGGAAAACCTTAGAGTTTAGTCAACAGATTCCTGAGGAAATACATTATAATAATGATAAGATGTACTATATACTTCACATATCGAGTCAGTACTGTAACTTATTTTTATATTTGAGAAACAGTTTTTTTTTCTGTAATGCATGTCTAGAGTAAAGCTTGACCAAATCATCGGAGCTGATGGAAAGATATACTCTAATTAATTCAATTTTCTTCTTACAAACAATTTCCTACTAGCTTGGGATTATAGCCCCTTGGGGGAAGCTGAAAATTATATGTTCAGTTAAAAAAAGAATGTGGGTTAACAATATGTTGAGAAATTATACATTAGGCAATAGGTATTCTGTGAGATTAAATGAATTAATAATTCTACAGTGCTTTGCTAATGTTAAATAAGAATACAAAATTCTAGAAAAAACAATGGCTAAGTTCAAAGTCCAAGTTTATCACTTGAACAAATGATAAAGTTCTTCATGTTTATCATCTATCATCAGTAGAAAGGGGGTGATAATCACAACCTATCTCACCCTCTATGGTACCTATGAAGTTAAATTCATTATGTATACATATGTATCTGTGTGTATGCATATAGACACAAGTTCTAGAGATTAAAAGTTAGCTAAAATCTGAATATCATGAAGAGGAATCAAATCATTCCATACTAAATCACTATCCAAAATTCCATAATTTAAAAGTATAATTTATTTTAAAAAGTGTGACCAATTCTGTCTTAAACAAAAGAAATTTATAAATAGCTAAGTATTTATAAAGTTACATAGACATCTGTTCATTTGAATACTTAAAATTCATTTATAATTATAAAAGTAAAATGTGCGAATGAAGGTGATAGATATGATTCTGAATCTTAAATCTGCCCTATCTATCATCTTACTAAAATCAGGCAGAATACCCAAAATCTCCAGAGCTTTAGTTCCTATTTCTATAAAATGGGCAAAATGATATTTAATAAAAAACATTAGAGTTTATGTAAAAAACCTATCAATTTAAAGCACCTGGTAAAGAGCTTTACACACATTAAATGTGAAATACATACAGATTTCATTCTACCTTAGGTCAATCAGACTTCAGGTCCACTAGGGAATTAAGAATACATTCCTATTCCATACATGCTAAATTAAATATAAGAAGAAATATTTTAAAGTAGCCATGTTAAGCCAAGGCCAACAAACATTTTGGGACTCTCCTATAATTTGAGTCCTGAGATTGAATCTTCCAATATTAAACCTTTCCACATTAGGACAATGAGAAGGCAAATACTGTAGTCATGCAATTAATAACCATGTAAAGAAATTCAGATCTTCTTTTAAACATTGCCATTATAAGCTATAAATCCAAAATCTATGAAATTAAAATAAAAGAATTTTAGGACTTTCCTTCTTTGGATATCTATTTTTGATAAGTAGCATTTGAAATTATTTTCATCATTTTCTATGTAATGCTTTCATAGGGAAACCAAAGCATTTACATATTAATTTTTTTCATCCTTTGGTGCAAGTGAAGCAGAAACTAACATGACTATATTTGTCTTATAACAACTTCTTCAACATTACTCTATCGTATTGTGCCAAGCCTCTTTCTTTTAATGGAGGCTGAGGCAGAATTGTGAGATCAAAACTAGCCTCAGCAACGTAGTGAGGCCCTAAGCAACTTAGCAAGACCCTGCATCAAAAACCAAAACCAAAAAGGGCTGGGTGGTCTTGGATGCTTAATAAAGAAATCAAGTGTCTCCCAGTCACAAAAAGGAGGAGGAGGAAGAGGAGGAGAGGGAAAAGAAGAAGAGAAAGAAGGAGAAGAACAAAGAAAAAGAAGAATCCAAAATCAGAACCAAAGAGGGAAAAAGAAAACTAAACAAGAGTCAGAGCCAACGTCCACTTCAAACCAGCTGCAAAAGCCACTGTGTCTGCCACCCAGAGAGGTGGGTCTTTGGCCCTTGGCAGAGGAGTTACATTGGGCATCATCAGGGGGACAGAGTAAAAGTGACATCCTAGGAGGCTCCAGTTGGGTGGGGGAGCTGTTCCACCAAGGCTTCTCTCCTTACATTTTTTTTCCTTCACCCTCTACTGCACTCCTAACTTTTCTCCCAGTCTGTTTCTTGCCTCTGGAGCAAAGTTGGATTGAGGATTTGGGGTGCAGAGTAGGGAGATGCCTGCTCCACCCTGCATTCCACTGCTTGCTCAGTGCCTGTGGCTTCTGGCCTCCAGGGACAGAGTCCAGTGGGCCTTGGGGTGCTGAAGTGTGAGGCATGCCCAAACCTGGGCAGCAGGCTGTCTGTGGGGCAGGCCACTGGAGTTCAGCTTGACAACCAAGGTGGATAAAGCATCTCAGGAAATAGATGAAGTATTGTTTCTAAAAGGATCCCCTTCTGGAAATCTAATAAACCTCTCCCTTATTTTAATAAAAACCATAGAAATTAACGCCTTTCAGTATTTTCTTCCCTTAGACAGAGTTGCAAACTTTGTGAGTTGATTAGTGGGATGGAAACTATTACCAGTCAGGCCTCCTTCCATCTTCGGAGGGAAATGACTCTGGATTCATGGGAGAGGCCCCAGAAACCTCAACCAACTGGGAGAGGAGGGGACTGGCAGCTCGGGTACAGTTGACCTTTAATTCACTGGTGGGGCAGGATTCAAGAGAAGAGGAATCCAGGAAGTATCCCTACCCTGATGCTCTCGCTTTGTCTAAACCTCCTTTAGAGAGACAAATTCATAGTTTGAACATTTAAATGTCTCATGCTTATCCAAACAGTATTATTTTAAGATAAATTGAGGAGAAAATAAAAACACACTCACACAGACATAATAAAGCACCCACAACACAAACTATTTTGGCTGTACTTGTCATTTAAGGGGGAACCCTGGAAAAGGAAGGACAGGTACCTAGAAGGCTCTTCACAGTGCAGTGTTTTGGATTGAGATCAACTGTTTAAGTGGCCTTTTGCCCCTGCCTTCCTGACTGCCTTCTCCCACCCCTCACCTTACCCTTTAGACCCAGATTGAATGGGACATCTCAAAAGCCCATCTGCTTTAGGCATTTATTGATCTCATTTTTAATCTGCCATATCAGGACATAATACATTAGCCCTCCCAGCAGATCGCAAGTGACAGGGAGTTCTTGTGGACACTAGGTAAGGGAGAGGGCTCTGGGAAACTTCTGGATAGTGCAGTCTCTGAGGCTGGAGGGTTAGATATTGGATGCTCTTTTTCAGGAGGGTAGAAGAGACTTCAGAGATACCTACTATTCTTTTCCTGCCATTTTATGTTTCTATTTCTCTTCTGGTAACCTCATTTCTTATTGCTACACCTGGGGAAGCTTCACACAGAGATCTCCTTTGCATCTTCAGGATATCTGAAGCATCTCGACCTGTGTTGCACTCTCCACCAAAAGTCTTAGGTTCTTGTTTCATGCCTGCTGACTTCCCATTCACTGGAGGCCATCTCTACAGCTTGCTAATACCTGGATTGGTTTAACTCTCCTCCCAGAAGTTTGGGAATTGTGCTCTCAAGTTAGCAGGTTTTAAAGAGAACAGACATTACTTAAGGCCAAGGAAATGATGAACTTCTGCTCATCCCTGCAGTTTAGATTAGGAAAAGGAGCCAAGAACAAAAGTGAGGCCCTGTTCCTGTTTGTGCTGACTCTGCAATTAGCTGAACATGTCAACGTCCAGAGTCGAGTTTCCTGTCCATCACACTGTTTGTGCTCCTTTTTCTGTAGCAAGGCCGTAGTTTGGGAAAACTCAGGGACTAATGAAAAGACAAGGCCTTCATTACACAAGTCCCCTTTGCCTAACAAATTTTAGATGAAGAGGAGGCATGCACACAGTATCATTTTTGTTCGATGCCAAGTCAATTGCAAATACATTACATTAACACAGAATCTTGCAAGGGGATTCCCTGAAGCAGCATTTTTTCATTGCATATTTAATTACCATCAAATTGAAAAACTTTCAGGAAAAAAAATCACAGCAGTACTAAAAGAAGCTTGGCACACAAATAATTTTATTGCATTGCAAGTTGAGAACACTGTTTTTTAATATTTTTCACTTCTTCCAGATTTTTTTTTATTTTCTAATGTTACAAATGCAGAATGTCTTTGACAGCAGTCTCTAATCAGAGAAAGCACAAGTTCTACCTTCATGGATACTGTTCACCCTAGAAGAGGGTTTTATAACCACTTTTCAGTAATTTTTTAAAAAATGTTTAAGTTTCACAAGTTCCATTTAAAGTGGGGGATTCTCATGTTCCATTGGGTGAGCTCTGGCAAGCAGCTCTTCATTATTAAGGGGCTCATCATTCCATCCACTTAAAAAAAAATCACCTCCCCAAGAGAGCTGGCTTGATTACCTGGATATTCTATGAATAAAAACACCACATATTCACAGACTCCTATCTCATGACACTTTTTATTAGATTTATAATTTCTTATTTTTTTCCTACTCACTTGTTTTAGAACCTTTGTTTTCAGGAGAAATAATAGATATGTCGTTCAAATGGCTTTTAAGGCACACCAGGTTTTTAAGAAATGGTAATAAAAATCAGATATTTCAGATCCCACTGTCCTTGCTGGACTCTGTCTGCAAACTACTTGGAAGGCACATCTGTGGATCCTGTCCCCTTTAATGACTATTTAGGGAGTGAGAGTCAGGAGCCGGTGCCTGTGTTCACTGGTTCATTTTTGTTCTAGAAATGATCTTGAGGACATCCAACTCAGGTCTGTTCTGGGAACATTTTGTATTCACACAAGCATGCAGAAAACAATGCAAAATCCAAGTGGGAACTGCTGATATGTTTCCAAAGCAAACTCCATAAATGAGATGATGAAATAATTTGAAGCTATTTGAAAGTCATTAAAATGGCCATCTGGAATCTCCAATTGTTGCCTCTCTCAATCTTTTGCATTATCTTTATAAAAAAAAGATGTCCCCTAGGTATCCTCAAATATTCTCAGACACCAAAGTAATGCCTAAAAATATTTGAAATTTTAGAAAGTAAAATTAACAACAGGCACAGCTGGATAATCCTACTAATAATACATCAATAATATTTTGAATGCCTAACAACAGGAAAACATATAATGCAAAAGTTTTAGAGCTAAGAGCTTAGAGAAATTACACAAGAAAAAAAAATACGTGGATCACTTCTAAAAGCATTTGTCTTGGATTTTTCTCACCTAAATAAGAATACCCTTGCCATCTGTTTATTTTATAAATAATAATAATTAAATGCCCTGTATCTTCTCCCTCAGCCTGAAATTGAATCTAATAAGCTCTTTCTGGATCCACAAAGATTATAATGTATAACCTTTAAATTTAATTTTAGATAATGAAAGTGTGCATATGAACCCAAAGGAAACCATCCAGAAGCTGCAGGAGCTATCTTAGGGTCCAACATCAAAAACGTTATATCAGCAGCATAAGGAGAAAATAACATTGCATTTTAACAACACATTTCCTCTTGGCAAATAATAAGCACAGAAGCAGAAAAGATTTTTAAGGAGTTTTTAGGTCTTCTGCATCTCTTTTCAAAAACTATGCTAATTGAAAAGGTATATAATGTCCATTTATGCTAAAGGAAAGGTCTCATGTTTACGCAAAGCTACAAGACACTAAAGTGGGTTAAAAAGAGGGAGGAGAGGGACAGCATTCTGCAGCTTCTGTTACCAAAAACTCAGATCACTGAGCTGAATTAGTTGTGCTTTCAGAACTGAATGAATTCACTGAACTCATACCTGAACTTTCTTCTTAAAGCCCATCTAAGGCATTTCTATGGAAATAATATAATTTAGATATTAAGATGGCAGAACAAAGTTATTGTTTATAATGAAAATAGTTACAAAGGGAAACAAGAGATAAAAATAGAGTTGGCAGCAGCCATTCTGCCTGTAATGAGTTTGCAAGGAACTTTCATATTCTTTGACTGGATCATGAAAAATCCGTGATATGGGACACACAAAAATGAGACAAGGGTCAAGGTTATCTATAGGGTAAAAAACATTGTGTAAACAAGAACAGCAGCATATAAATGATTCTATATAAAGTAAGCATGGGGCTTACTTTAAATCACTTCCATTGATCAGATCTTTGGAATTTTCTGTGTATTTAGGGGGCTTTCTCTTACACCCCCGGGAGATATGAATGTAGCTTCTGGGCTAGATGATGCTGTAGAACTAAATCTGGTCCATGCGTTTGTTCCCATTTGGTATAGAAGAAATGTCCAAATGAAAAGCACAAAGTGGGCTTTATATCAAAATTGCCCTCAGGTATTTTCCTTTATTGGAAAGTTGGGTACACTGCTTTGCGTGTCTTCCTGTTTCCTCCTTGGGATTAACTTTTAGATTGTGGTTGGAAAGTTGAATAAGAGGAAGTGACTGAGGTTCTCGTTGCAACTTTGCATCATGCTGGAAGGTAGCCCCAAGCAAGCTCTGAAGATGAGCCTCACAGGAGAGCCATGAGGAACACAAGTCAGGCTGGTCCAAGTCAGATCTCTAGGTTCTGTCTCCTCATTGGCTGGGTCAGCTCAGTCAGCCAACTCAAATCTCTACCTCTACCTTTTAATCTATAAAACTGGGCCAGTGGTAGTTTTTTTTTATGTCCCAGGTTTGTTGAAAGTGTTGTATGAGACTGGGTCTGAGAAAGTACTCAGAACCCAGTTGATCCCATGTGGATAGGAGGGAAAGTGCATTTTTACTCTAAATAGCCAGACCTTGGAAATTTCATACCAGATGGGAAATGAGCTACACAGCAATTATCATAGACCCAGGAGTCTAGGGAACTGAAGGAAATCAGGCATGGGTGCACTGGGGGTTTTAAAATTAGCAATACAATGGCTGAGAGATTTGGGAGCCTCTGGACTGGGACAGGCTTATGCTGGGCTGTCTGGAGCCCTGCAGCAGCTCAGGAAAACTTTCTTCAGGAACAGGAATTACAGTGCTCCCAACAGTCTGAAAAATAGAAATAATGACACCTGCTGAGACAACAGTTCTCGTGATATACCAGCACTGTCCCAACTGCTTTAACATTGACTTTACTCATTTAAATAGCTATTACTTCTTGAGTTCCTACTCTGTGCCAGGTCCTATTCTAATAGCTGGGGCCTGGGAGTGGACAGTATGGCTCTGATCCTGGCAGACTTGCCTTTCCATTGAGGAGGCAGGAATATCCATGTAATGGTATAAAGAAAAAGGTAATTTTCATATAGAAAAATACATCATGATAACAATCATTTCATATAAACAAAATTATGAGAGCAGAAATTGGGACAACATAAGTGTGGGCAGTCAGGGGGGACCTCTCATTGGTGGGGAGACCTCACTGGGTCTTGGTCCTTATACCTTCCTATGCACACATGCAGATATGATCCCTGTTTTGCTGACAGGGGTGTGGATAACATGAGAGACAACTCATTTTAATCAAGCTGGGTTTGAAACTCAGCACTCCCTCTTTCCAAGGCCCAAGTTGCTCATCTGTTCTGATTCCTTATCTAGACTGGCCATGGCAATTTACCAGGAAGGACCCTTTTTTGCATCCATTGTGATGTCTACACCTGTGCAGGGGGTGAGGGATATGGACCTTTCAGACCAACTACAGTCATGAATGCACAAAGTTTATTTCTTTAATGTTTTTTCATGTATGTAAACATGTATTCATGCATTCATTCCTTCATCCAGCAAACAGTGATGGTGCACCTACTAGGAACCAGGCATCATTCTCAATGCTGAGGATATAGCATTGGGAAGGGGAGAAGAAACAATATCCCTTCCCTGGCACAGCTAATATTCTTGCGAGTCTAAAAAAATCTAATGCACAAAAAAGTTCAACAATGACTGAATATATTTATTGAAAAGTACTAATTGCATTTCACAAAAGTAAACCAGAATTATTGGGTTTTAGAGAGAGAGAGCTGGGAAGATTTTCTTTTAAATAGAGTAGTCAAGAGTGGAATTTCTCCAGTGGTGATTGTCAGGACTGAAAAAGTGAGAGTCTAGCAATCCACCGAGCTGGTAGAAGCATCTATGGCAGAGAGAGCAGTAGATACCAAGGACCTGAGTCCAGAATGGACTCGCTTGTCTGAGACCACTGGAACTGAATGGGTGAAGATGGGAGAGAGTGTTAAGGATGAGACAGGGGCAGAGCGAGGACAGCCTTCTAGATTCCATTCTAAGTGTGGTGGGATTCCACAGAGTGGTTCCAGCAGAAGAGCAATGCAGTCTGGTGGGGATATTACTGGAATATTTGCCTGCATTCCTAAGGTGCAATGAACCTGGGTATGTGTAGGAGCTGTTGTAGGACCAGCCTCCCAGGGAAGGTGAATGGACGAATGGATATATGGCAGGATGTGTAGGTGGATGGATGGATGGAAGGATACATGGCAGCATGGAGGGCAGGATGGACGGATGGGTGGGTGGGTGGGTGGTGGATGGATGACTATGTGGCAGGATGGCTGGATGAAAGGATAGGTAGATGGCAGGCTGGATGATGCCTGGCTAAAATGAAGGGTGAAAGAATCAATGGGTGAGTGAAGATGATCCACGGCTGTCCAGGAACTGGGGCTCATTGTGTATGTTTGTTTCCTGATCTAAGTGTTGATTTCCTGTGTCAACAATGGTGAGCAGTAATGTGCTGTGAAGCTCTCTTCATTTTCAGTTGGCCTTTTTTACTCCTCACTGAGGGTACTAATGGGGCCTCTGTGTTTCTGTGCCTTCCTTCCCTCTCCTTCCCTCTCAGAAACTGTCCTCATGAGACATGCTGACATTTCTAGAAAACCCACTCTGTGCCAGGCATTGTCCCAAATGCCTTGGTGCACCTGACCTCCTTTGGTCTTCCTCTCAATAGGGAGTGGACACACAATGATCTGATATTCCAGATAAGAAAGAAACAAGGCTGAGGTCTCCTAAGTAATGTGCTAATACAGTAAACAGGGATGAGGTGCACATTGGAGGCCAAGTGTGTTTGACTCCAAAGCCACACTTAGTACACAACCCCGGCACCTTTAGAAGCCTGGGTGAGCCCTGTGGTAGCACCCCATACACTATGCATCTTCTGGTGACTCAGTGCAGCCCTGGCTCAGCAGCTGGGAAGAGAGCCGTGGGATGGGCTGGCACCAGGGCTCTCTCATTGACTCTTTCCTTCAGAATCTCTGCACATGCTGGTTGCAATGTCCACCTAGCAGCATTGTCCATGTGGCTTAGTGGCCTTCTTCCATGAACCCTGGCACATGATATGGAGGTTCCATGAACCCACATGTTTCTGCACAACCCCCATAATTAGTGACTGGCCTCTGAGCCACCAACCTCTGCCAAGAATATGTCCAGGACCTCAGGAGGCAGCCGTGTTGACGGCCAAAGCAAAATCAAGCTGGCATTTGCAGCACAAGGGGATGGATACTGGGCTTTGTACTGCCTGCTCTGTAGGGTTAGCATCCAGGCCTTGAAGTCAGTCAGACTGGGGTTCAAAATCACATTGTTATTTCCTTTTTGTCTCCCTTTAGAAAAGCTGTTTAAACTTCTCAGCACTAGTGTCTTAACTCAAATATCCCCCCCCCACTCTGTTATGAGATCACCATGTGTTTTATACAGGTTATATCTAGGGCATGCTGTATGTGTACCCGGTGCATAATAAGTGCTCAATAAATGCTAATGGGGTGTTTATGATGGTGAGGGTCAAAACCAGCCTAAGGACTCCTAGAACAACAGTGTGTGATGTCTTGAGAAGGAGATGCATTCTTTTGAGATCTTTGGTATATTTTTGTGCATAAGATTAATAAAGAAGCTTATGGGGAGTGGAAAATATAATTCCCTAAATAAGTCAACAGGATCGAAAGAACCACATTCCAAGTCCAGCTTACCATCTTTTTTTTCCCCCTTAGGGCCAAAAGTTCTTTACAACTTTCATTTCCTTTCAGGTTTTGATACATTTATTTATTAGGCAAAATGGGAAATGAAAACCCTAAAATGATAAAGATGCTCAGGATTTGAAAAAAATTTTTCAAGTGTCAGGAGTGAAGGATGCAGGAGAGAAATGAGGGTGTCAGAGTCAGCTGGGTGGGGGGAAGCTGGTGAGAAGGTTGGGGGTCGCCTGCTTGCTCTCGGTGGACCTGGGATTGTTCACAGACTAACCGGTCAGACGCAGTTTGCTCTTTTGGACCGACACGCTCAGTGGCACACCTGTGCTCTTGAGGCATGAGAAGCCAGTTTTCTGGCAGTTTGTTCTGGATGGTGGTTTTCCCAGGCTCCTCATGCCCATGAGGAAGTGATGTGCTCATTTGGAGTGACGCTCCCTGCAACATGCATGTGCTCGTGGCTGAACTCCGTGTGTCTCGGAAGCCCTGTGCCCTGGCTGCTGCTGCCTTGGGCTGAAGCATGTGCAATGCCCTGTCCAAACTGCTCCTGGTGAGCAGCTGCTCACTCACTGTGCTGCACAAGCTGCCAGGAAAGGTGCTCATGCTGAACAGGAGCCACCTTGGATTTAAAGTTATGGAAGTGCTTATTTAAATGGAGTAGTGAGCAGGGGGTTCAACCTGTGCTTGGGGACACTCAACAAGAGCCTCTGGGACTGCTCACAGGGCAGTGTTCTGTGGGCCCATCTTTTTCTCCCAGGTGGTCTTAGAAGGCCTTGTGTACCTGGCAGGTGTGCCGTGGAGGCTGTGTGTCAGCAGCTCTCTTTCTCACCTGTCCTCCTAAATGTCACCAGAGAACATATCAAATCCACTTTCATCACCCTGACCCCTGGACCTGCATTCCTCTGTGCCCGCCCACTGGCTTTTCCCAGTCACCTTCCGGATATCTCAACCCCACCATGACCAGCCTCCCTGGGGGGACTGCAGTGCTGACATTTCTGACCTGGGTCTCAGCTTAGACATCAACAGCCAAGGTCAACAAGTTCTTTAATCCTCTAAGGACTGACTCTGAGATGCATTAGTGTTTGTAAGATTTCATTTCAATCTCATGTGTGGTTATCATTGCTTTCCAAAGATTACCTGAACCTGTGTGTGTGTGTGTGTGTGTGTGTGTGTATTTTCTTTTTAGCAAGCCTAGGATTTTTTTTTAAAAAAAGAAGCAAGTGTGGGTGCACAGGGCTGTCTCTCCACTGCCTTCCAGAATTTCTAAGTTGCAACCCGCAGGCAACGGAGTTCCCACTGGGAAAAGGCACTGTTCAAGGCAGTGTCAACTATGATTGGGGCTGAGTTGAATGTTGGCAAAAACTCAACAGCAGCAACCAGGAAAAAGCAAGGATGTCAACTCTTTCTCTCTCTCTCTTCCCCCCCCCGCCCCCCCCCAGTCTTTCCTTCCTTCCTTCATGTGTGTCTGTGTGTGCGTGTGTGTGAGTGTGTGTGTGCGTGAGAGAGAGAGAGAGAGAGAGAGAGAGAGAGAGAGAGAGAGAGAGAGAGAGAGAGATTTCCCAAGAATTCACAAGTTCCAGGCAGAGGATTTTTGCTTCATGATAATGGTAAGACAGGTTCATAACATCCAGAGGGGTCTTTGGAAAAATCCCTTTTGTCTCTTAGTACAAATACATGGCCTAAAAACCTTCCTCCCCCAAACTCAGTTCATGGACCAGCAGACTTGCACCTGGGAACTTATTAGAAATGCAAATTCTCAGGCCCACCCAGACCTGGAACCAGAATCTGCATTTTAGCAAGATGTCCAAGGGACCTGTGACACACAAAAATTGGAGAAGGACCAGACTCAGCCCCTGACTGCTTGGCTCTGCCACCTTCTGAGGTGAAATCTCCAAGTTTCCGAGCTGGCCTTGGCCTTCATCCTGTTCTCATTCCATGTCCAGCTCCAGCCTCCTTCTCTTCTAATGAATGCCTTCACATGGTCCAAATCTGGGCTCCAGTGGCACTTGCTCAGGGAACCATCCTCTGACTCCTTAGATTAAACGTCAAGTTCACCTCTGACTCTGACACAGACCTGAAGGCCACATAGACCTCACTGCCTTCATGTGTTCAGGGCTGTGCTGTAGGATTCTTGGCTCTGGTGATTCTCATCTGTCACCAGTTCCACACAGAATGTAAGTTTCATGAGGGCAAAAGCTGAGTCTGGCTTATTACCCCAAGTCCCAAGACCCTAGCACAGTGTCCAGTATGTGACAGAAGCTCAATAAATATATTTCAGAAAGCAGATGCAAGTTGTCAGACCTCGTCATTAGGATGTCACAGGCACACTGCTGGCTACTCAGTTTCTCTTTGGACATGTTCAGAGAACTTCTACAACTGTGGTCTGTTTATAAAATTCCAGGTAATAAGAGAAACCAACACATAGACCTACTACTTTAGGAGCTTCTGCTGCACATGGGACTTCATCCTGTTTAATCCTTACAGTGTTTTCTAAGTTTTATAAATGAATGAACCGAGGCTGAAATCCACGGTTTCAGACCAAATATCTGGGAGGAAAACCAGGCTGGCATTCTTGATTGCTGCTTCCAAGACAGAGGAGGCTGGGACTCAGGCCCTGCCCTGGGTGGGCTGGCAAGTTGGCCCCCACAGCTAGATTGCTCCCTACTTCCGGACCCTGTTAGCACAGGTCTTGGCTGAGCACACTGCCTGGCTGCCCTGCACTGTTCCAGGCCTTGGGAATACCAGTGGGCCAGCTGCTACCAGGCTCTGGCTCTCATGGGGAAACTAGAACACATTTTAGATACCAGGTGGTGAACAGGGCTGAGGAAAACTAAGGGGTGGTAAAGGGAGGGAGGTAAGGAAGGGAGGCTGTAGTGTTGGAGGACCTCTGCCTCCTCATGCGTTGCTAGCACTTAGTGTGCCATTTAATAGCTCCTCAATGAACACTGGTTGACAGCTGGCTGACATATGGAATCCAAGACTCACAAAGAGGGCAAGAACCACCTGTGACCATAAATCAGGGCATGAAAACATCCAATCTGGGATTTGGAGTTGATTCTGTAATTATGAGATTATGCTCTCTCTGAGCCACAGGTTTTTAGTTGGAATCATCAGATTTTCCTCAAGAACTTTAAAAAAAAATCACTAATGCTCAGCTTATTCCTTGGACAACTTTTGGAATCAGAGTTTCCAGAGAATGAAAACTCAGCCTGTTAAAGAGTGATCCTAAAGTGGAATCCAAGTGCTTGGAAAGCTGGCATGTCCTCCTTTGAGCACGTGAGGAAAAAACACTGTCTCCCATTTTTTCAAGCCTACTGTGTGTCAGGCAGAGTGCTCAGGACTGCCAGAGCCTGGAAAGAAAAGGTGGTAAGGACACTGGTGATGGATCCAGTGAACGCCGACTGGGGCCAGGTGGGGTGCGGGCCACCAAACAACTCTCCTCTCCTCCTAGCCCTCCTGTGAGTGGTCTTATCATGTTCACTGGCTGTTTTAAGAAATTTCAAAGAAGGCTCAAAAACACATTGGTTTTTTGATTTAAATCAGAGACTACGGCCCCTGAGCCCTATTCAACCTACCAGCTGTTTTTTATAAGACCTGTGACCCTGGCTATTTTATTGTGAAGAGATAAGGAGAAAATGTTGAAATGTGTTTTTACTCGTGGCATATAAATACCCACACAATATCCTTGATTTATGCTTTTTGGTCTACAAAGCCTAAGATATTGACTATTTGATACTTTACAGAAAAAGGTTTACTAGTCCTTACTCTATCATTTCCAAAATTTTGCAGTCTTAAGAGTCATATTAAAGGTAACTTTAAGTGGTATAAGCATGAGTAGGTTAATAGTATTTTAATTTACTGTGTGTAAGAAGGGGAAAGTTTAACACAATAAATTTATGATTTCATGTTATTGCTAAATACAATGTAGAGAAAAATTAAATATATATTAAATATAAATATATATATTACATAACATTGGAATTTGAAAAACTAAACTCAGAAATGTTCCAAAATCAAAACAATGGATCCCCATTGTTATGATACAAGTAGAAAATTCCACACACAACCTCAGGGAATGGTTCACAGTCAAAACACAGGTGCACAAAATATGTTGCATGACATGACCTTCAGATTATGTGTAAAATCACATCAGCAGCACACAGGCATGTCCTTTTTAGACTTGGGTTTCATCTGCAAGACAAGTTATGCAATTGAAAATATTCCAAAATTGGAGAAATGTGAACAATTTCTCCAAAATATTTCAGCATAGACCAACTCAAACTATCTATCTCTCAATGAGTGTGTGAGCCATTGTGTGTGTGTGTGTGTGTGTGTGTGTGTGTGTGTCCTTGTATTTTTCTGTGTCATGGCATTTGATATTTCATTTCTCCCATTGAAAAATTGACTCAGATAATGCCATCTGCCATATTCCTAAAAACAAAATTTCTTTGTGATCGAATGAAACATTCCTCCCTGTTGCTTTGGATGTGTGCTTTAAGAATCACTGCTATAATTAATATACTCACATCATCAAAGTATCAGACAAGAAAAAAATATATATATATTTTGAAAAGTACTTGGTTTAAACAACAAACACATGATATAGTAATGAATGTGTTTACTAAAAGGAATAAATAAAAAATATCTAATATCAAACTACAGATTAGAACTTCAAAATTTTGAAGCAAATATTAATAAATGTAAAAGATGCTTCAGTGCTGCCCAGCCACACAGCGCCTGGGCAGTGTTCTTAGAAGGATCCTGTGGAGAGCTTGAGCCTCCTATGCTCACAAAGGGGAGGTTTGGGCTGGATCTACTTATCCTTCTCATTTGGGGTGGTCCTTTTCCTCAGTACAAAGCTGTATTGAATGTGGGGGTTCATTACATAGAAAACATTGGCAAGGTGAGGAATCTCTAGCTCTGGGAAGAGAGGGGTATATGAAAAGAAGGTGGCACTCAAGAGGTGTCTTATAAGACACCCCAACATCTGAGAGCCTCAGCCTGAAAAGGCCAGAGCCACACACCTGAAAGCTCTCCAATTCAGCACCAATACCAACAAGACAGCCTCCACAGTCCTCCCTGAGGAAGAACTAGGCAGAGCACTTCCACAGACCTAATGTCGGTTCCTACCAAAGGCTTTGGACTCCAGAACATCCCAGGTCCTTTTGCATCTGCCAAAGCACACCACTGGATTTACATCTGAAATCTCCCACAAAAGGCTCCTGTGCCGAAGATTCAGTCCCCACATGAGCCATCTTCATAGGTGGGTTTGGAGGGAAGCATTGGATGGTGAGTGCTCTGATGTCAACATGAAATTTTCATTCAAGATAAATACACTACTGGGAGGTGGTAGGATCTGGAAGAAAGGCTGGGCATGGTTCATATTCCTGAACAGGGTGGTGTCCTAGGCAACAGTACCTTGTCCCTGTCGGCTCCACTGAATCCTCATTCTCCAGTAGAATTTCTCCTCCTCCTATCTCTCTCTCTCTCCCTCACCCCAAGGCTCATCCTCTGTGTCCCATTCTATGCCCGTTTGGCAAGAGCTGAGTAGAGCCCCATTGCCACACACTAAGACTTTATGGACAGCCTCAGAGCATAACCAAATGGAAAGCTATGAAATCTGAAGGAAAAACATAGGATTCCACTCTAATTCATTTTCCTCAAATATAGCCACAGTGAGGACAGGCTGACCAGTTACAGATGCCACATTGGAGCCATGCTTCTGCCATTGTCGGTGCCCACTTCCACGTGGACCAGGCTTCCTAGAATAGAGGCCACATCTCAAATGCTGTTCTACTGAGGAACATTGCTCCAAAGACCAGCAGAGGGACTGCTTCCCTCCAACATGGTGCTTTGGTCCAGGGATGCCATGACCCCCATGGGGTTCAGACAGCCAGCTACACCTACCTATGAACACCTGTTTCCTGAAGCCCTCTTCTAGCCTAGAGCCTATTCTCTATCCCTTCTGGGTAGATGTGTCTCTGCTATGAGTTTTTTAGCCTACGAAGGCTGCAGAATTTCTCTTCCATAAGACACTACTAACCCAACAGACTTAGTAGGTTAAGGTATGAGAGAATTTAATCTAGAATGTGTAGAGATGGTGGTTTTCAGTGTGGACAGATTGCTGTGGGATCACAGCTGCTGTGGGTATTTGGCTCACAAAAATAGAAAATAAAAAAAAACACTACAATTATGAACAGATCAGCTTTGTGTCAGATGTGCTGAGAAAGCCCTCATCTGACTTTAGTTAGGAATAATAACCTGGTTATTGTTATCACTTCTGGTGAACTCAGGTAGAGACAACTAGAGAATCCAAAGTCAGACTATTCAGGCTGTCTCCCAGCCTGTAATTTTCTTCCAATTTAGTCCCATTTCTGCTTGCTAGAATCCTGGCCATGCTCTGCCCAGGAAGTGGTTTCCTGGTCCTACATAAGGCTTTCAATAGCCCTGCTTCAGTGCACAAAACTGTAAGTTCCATCCTTAGCCCATGCATCCCCATCTTCCTATCAGAGATACCTGGGCCACAGTGGCCCTGGAAGGAAGCCTTCCTCTTTGCTCCTCACTGATGTCAGCACTGGAGGCCTGCTCAGGACCAGGAGAGGATACCTAGCGTCACACTAGAGTCACACCTGGAAACATCACACCAGCATTAACGTAGTTTTCTTTATGCATGAGCCCCAACACACCCTGTTTGAATGTTCTTCTGGGTCAAAGAGCACTCTTTGGTGCTATGAGTTGACTGAGTCCACTTCCTAACCTTGCTCCCCACCATATGAATCCCCCACTTACTCTGACAGTTGGAGATGATCTGGCCAAGCTCAGTCTTGGCCAGATCATCTCTTCATTTAGGAAATGTAGCTTGAAAGCCCTGTGGATGATGATGAGCCCTGTATTGACAGGTCACCTGGAGCAGCATGGGAGACAGGTCTTCAGGAACTGGGCCTTGAAGTGGCTATTCAAGGACTGTGGACAGGTACACTCAAGAGGACAGGTACACTCAGTTCTAAATATCAGGGCACCATCTTAAGACACTACTACCCAAGGAAGACCTCCTGGTAGTCCTGTGGGCTCTTCCTATGGACTACTAGCCCAATCCCTGTACAGTGATCTGCCTGGACCTACCATTACCCTTTGTGGAGCCATATTCCACTCATGGTAAAAGGAGCACACAACCTGTATACAAACACAATCTCATCCCATCAAGATGGGAGGAATGGGACAGTGCCCCCCAAGATCCCACGTCTGCTTGAGGAAGCAGGCTGCATCTGGTGTGGCCCAGACACAAAACCTAGAGGCTTGGTCCTGATTGCCAGGGCCAAAAACAGACTCAGGAAGAAGACCGCACACAGGAGTGCTGAAAGACAGCCACGAGAGCTCCTGGCCCCAGAGGCTCAGAGCTGCTGGGGTGTAGTAGGGCACCTCATCAAGCAAGGGTGGTCATTGGAAAGGGTTCCTGTCCTGCAGTTACCTGGACATTTGGTGTGCTTGCTCCACATCCATATCGATTCTGCAGAGACATCCTCTCAGCTCCTTGTTCAAGAAACATGAAAAATCTCCTGTTGCTGTCCTCCCCCATGTGTAACAATATCCTCGATCCCATAGAGTGGAAACTGCAACCTAGATCCTGTCCTATTCTCATCTCCCAAAATACCTGTCCCTGCACTTTTGGCCTGCACACTGCCACCTGACACAGACCACCTCAGACATGGCAGCAGACATGCTGTTGCTCTCCTCATCTCAGATCAACCCCTTAACATTGACCACTTTCTTCTTTATTCCCATCTATCCTTCCTGAACACCCAAAAGCTCCAATTCAAGAGGGCATGAGTAGACCATTGTATTGGACTAGTGTCTGTTCCCCACCTAGGTGTAAGCACCAGGGGACAATCAGCAGAAATTCAGTTTGAATAAAGTAGGTGTTTTCCTCCTTCCCCTTGAACCAGGCTGTCTTCATGGTGGGGCGTTTTCTCAGGATAAAATGATACTTCATTCCCGGATTCATGGACAGATACATGACTGCGTGGTCAGGGACCTTGACTTCTGCAGAGAGAGGTGGAGATGATTGGTAGGTGACACTCAAGAATTATTCCACAAGACACCCCCAACCCCTGAGAGTCTTTGCCAGGGCAGGCCTGCACCACAGACTTGAGAGCCCTCCAATCCAGCTACAGTGCCACCAAAGACTCCCTCAGTGATTCTTCCCTGGAGGAAGATGATGCACAGGATCTAAACCAAAAGAGCACCTGGCAATGGAAACAGCACCTTGGGCCCCAGAACTTCTCAGTGCAGGTTGGATCTGCCAAAGAGACACTGCTAGGCTTTGCATCAGGATTGGCCCCCACAAAGGCTCCTGTGCTTAGGCCTTTCTGCCCAGGGCAGCCATGCTCACACATGGGCATTCAGGGAAGCGTTGGATGGTGGGTGGCTGCACATCACCAATGGATTAATCCAGCCATATGTGAATACACTAATGGGAGGTGGTGTAAAATTAGAGGTACACTGAGCAAAAAGATAAGATGACCTCAGCAAGACTATGCCCTGAAGAATGATATTGTTTTCTAGATGAGCTCTCCTTTCTCGTTTCTCATTATGATCTCTCTGTTTTAGATTTTTATTCTGGTTCTTGTTCTACTTCTGGTTCTTTTTGTCTTGCACGTTCTTGTCCTATTTCTGGGTCTTTTTCTTGTTCCTATATTAATATTTCAAGATTTCTTTCTTGCCCATTCACCACTTCTCATCTTCGTGCTCCTCCTCCTCCTTCTCCTCCTCTTCCACATCCTCGTTCTACTTTTCCTTCCTTTTCTTCCTCCTCTTTATGTCTTTATCCTCTTCCCCCTCCAGTTTGTCATCTGTCTCCTCCTCCACCTTCTCCTTCTTTCTCTCAAATCTATCACACTATCTGCCCAGATGCAGCCTCTGTTCAGGACCCCAAGATGAAATCAATTCTCAATGAATGGCAAGTAGAGAAACCAAGTCAAAAGAGAACTTACTCCCCTTTCTTTGTAACTGTCACAGTCATGAAAGACTGCCTAACAGACACATACCATTTTGGTCATGCTTCTGCCTGTGCTAGTCAACACTTTATCTGGACTAGGCATTCAAAACTAGATGCCACATCTGATAATGAAAACAAAGTTTTCAAAATCTAGGAGACGGCCAGCATCACTGACATTCTCCTTCCATAATGCAAACATGCTGTCACACCTAGGTGTTCCAGGCACCCAGCTAGTTCTTCTTTTTGATTTTTGTTATACACAAACCTCCACTGGTCTTGAGCCCGCTCTCAATTGATGCTTGGGTTGAAATTGGCTGCTTCTGAAATCACCTTCATAGACTCTCAGTTTTATAATTCCTTATTGAATGACTTATTTTTGTACCACGGATTAAAACCAGAGGCACTTAAGCACTGAGACACATTCCCAGGCCTTTTTACTTGGGTAGAGGGTCTCCATAAGTTTCTGAGGCTCTTTGAACTTCTGACCCTCCTGCACAGCCTCAAAAGCCACTGAGATTCACAGCCACTTCCACATTGCCCATTTCCTTGATCTATCTTGAGCTCAGCCTTCCTTCTATGTGAGACACAGCCAACCCAAACAACTTGGTGTATGAAAATTGGAGAACTGATCATACATGCCCTAACGTTGGTGAGTTCCATTGTGGACAGGCTGACATCGTGGAGGCTAGGAGTGGCTGGCTCACAGGAAAGGAAAGAGCACTGGCACTGTTGACAGATCAGCATTGTGGCTTCTCTGCTTCTGATGCCCCTCTTTGATGCTGGAAGCAATAAGAACTTGGCTATTCTGATATTTTTATGAGATGGGCACCCAGAAACAGAGGACTTGAAATTATTTCAAAAAACTACCCAACCACGCTGTCCCCTGGCCTTGACTTATTCTTCACTGAGTCCTGTTCCCAGTTGCTGCAATCCTGACATTCTTCCTTTCTGACATCCTGGCCATGGTGCTGCATCAGTCTACGTCAGTGCTGATCCCACTTGGGCCTTGCTTTTTTCTTATGCTCATTAGAAGACATCCTTATGAGTGAGTCATAAACCAAACTGCTAATTCAACCAGCCTCTCTTCTTTGACCCTCATGGATATTAGCTTTGCCACATCTGACCAGGCCCAGGGAGAACACATTTAGGAAGATCCAGTAGCCTCTGGGGCCTCACTGAGAACCTGCAGATATGACTCACCCGTCACTGCAGTTTCTGTTGTGCACAAGGCCCAATTTCTGGCTGTTTTCTGGGCCAAGGCCCACTTTTTTGGACTGTGGGTTACCCTGAGCCCCTGTGGATCATTCCTCCCCACTGAATGTCCCATGTACTCTCATGCTCAGAAACCACATTGAGCAGCCCAAGTCTTCTGGATTCTTGTTGTTGAGAAAATGGTGGTCAAGGCCCTGTGGATGATGCTCGTACCCACCCCCTGGCAGGTCATCTGGATCAGGGGAGGAGAAATGTCATCAGAGAATGAGTTTTAGAACAGCTAACCAGAAGAAGGTGCTCAAGGACATTCAGGGGACACCTTAGCTATGTATACAAGGGCATCATCTGGTTATCTTTTTACCTGAGCATGTCCTCTTTATAATTCCCTGGGTTCTTGCATGGTGCTGCCAGACCAATCCTGGTATAAATAAATGTCTGCCTGTATCTGCCATCTCCCAAACCACCCGACCCCCATGGAGCCACAATACAGTCAGGGTCAAAGGACCCAACTGTCTGTGCATAGACACACTCTCGTCTCACTGAGATTGGAGCAATGGGCCAGTGGCCTGTATTCCAGGTTTGATCTGGGATGCAGCCTGCTTTTGTGGGTGGACTAGGCAGATACATTGGAAAATTTGGGACTGACTGCCACTACACAAAACAGACTCAGTTATAAGAGCACACACAAAAGGAGAAAATCTTCCAGGACAAAACTTAGGACAAGAGGTGCCAGGAAGCCTCACTGGGGGGAGACTTGAAAAAAGGCAAGTGTACTAGTAGAATAGTGTCCTTCAAAAATTCTTGTCCACACAAAACTAGGAGAGACCTTGTGTGAAAGAGAGTCTTTGCACAGTGATGAAGCTATAAAGAGCTCACATGATGGAACACAGCATCAACTGGGCCCAAATCCAATATGTGATATTCTTGTAGAAAGAGGGGCGCTTGGACCCAGAGACCAGGGAGACTGGGGGAAACAGACTGTGTCATTTTTGAGGCAGAGACTGGATGCCCCACAGAGGAACCACAGATTGTGGGCAGCAGTAGGAGAGTGATCAAGGGCTGAGAGAGTTGGGGGGGGGCACTCCGCTTGAAACCTGTAAGGGAGTGTGGCGTTAGGATAGCATAACACGTGTTGTGTTGCGCCTCTGAAGCCAGAGAAAAGCCCCTTCCTCCGCTGTAGGCCACCCAGATGGCAGGATTTTGTTGCAGCAGCCCAGGACCCGCCTGAAAGTCTGAGCTTGTCGGCCATGCAGGTCGGATCTGGAACACAGACACACTCTGATGACTACATGGTCTCACCCCTGAGGCAAGACAGGCGCCAAGCCAGGCCAGGTGGGGAAAGGGCTAGGAACACACTGTGGAGGCTGGTGCCTGTGTTACTGGATCACTTCTGACCTTTTTCCCTGATCTGCTGCCAACACAGACTACAGAGGAGGGTACAGGGACACAGAGCACGGATCTGCCCCACTCAGGATGTGCAGACAAACACCATGGCCAGGAGCCTTGTGTCATTTTTCCATCCTGAGAGCTCTTCCCTCCCTCACCTACCACTATCTCCCCATTGCCTCTGGCAATATCTACTCAGTGTGATGGCAACATGCCTGGGTGCTGCTCTCTATTGAATGCACAGGGAGCCTGTGAGCCCAGGAAAGTGATAAAACACCCAGATCAAACGGGCCACCTGGAGGCAGGAAACAGAGGTGGCTGAGGCAGAATGCCAGGTGTGGACTTCTGGCACTTCATTATTTATATTAAAAGACAAACAAATAAACAAACAAACAGGTTTTGGTGTTCGATAATATTTGATGTGCAAATCCTCATCCCCCACCCCCAATATTTTAATTTTTTATTCAACATATGAGATTTTACCAGTATGAACTTAATTTTGTATTATAGAAAATTCATTGAAATCACATTGGTATAAATAACAAATCACCAAACCTTCAATGTTTGTTCTCCTTTCCATTTAGAAACCACTTTTCTACAAGAGAACAGAGGACAGACTCATGGAAATGCTTGAAATGACAAGAAGCTCCCACTCAAGCTCAGCATTCAGTCCTGGACAGGGTACGACCAGGCCACTTTGACATCTACTCCAAAGAGTCTACCAGACACATTCTTCTGACATCACTGACTGAGCCAAATGAACTGACTAGAAAAACCTTCATATCCTGAATACATTCATCACTTCAGGACACTTGAGAATGAATCAAATCCATTTCTCATTACCTTGCTCCACAGCCAACGATTCTTTAACAAATTCAAAGGAGCAACTCATATAAGCACATCCAGAGTAAGGTTAATTTTAAATATCTATGTGTAAAAAATACAGCTGGTATTTCTTCTTTATGCTAGGTATAAATGAAATCTCCCCCACATTACTTCCACAAACCAAATAAAAATATTTGTGAAATTCCCATGTAGAAGACAAGATACACTTGCCAAGGAGGCAGTGCCAAGAATTTTGACACTCCAAATGTAGAGTGTGTGTTTAGGAGGCAGTCACAGTTTCCATAAGAGAGTCCCATGAAATCAATTAGGAAGATCCATGCTCTAGCCCTACCATACAAGTGATGTGACCTTGAAAGAGTCACTTAGTCTTAGCAACCATCACCACTAACCACTAAGTCAATGAATAAAGGTCCTCAGGTGTCAAGCTACAAAATGTGGGATGAGCATGGATGAGGATGAGTGGGAGAAGTCTCCCCCTCTAACACAATTAGGGAAGGCTGTGCCTGCCCTCAAGAGGCTGGGGGGCCTGGGATCCTGCCACAGAGGGGGATTCCAAATCTCACAACCTCTGAACACAGGCGAGAAGACCAGGTAGAGTCCAAGGACCCTGGGGTGGCCCAATGTTAATAAAGGTCAAAAGGAACTAGGGATCTGCCTGGACCCTCAGTCCTCTACTCTGAGCAGGGCTGCATGATGAGGCCAGAGGCCATCCACAGCAATCTGCCTTTACAGGAAAACAGAGACTGCAGGCTGCCTCTGGCTCACTGAATCAGGGTGGTGTTTTCATAAAGCAAGACCACTTCCTCACTTTTTTTTAAGAGAGAGAGAGAGAGGAGAGAGAATTTTTTAATATTTATTTTTCAGTTTTCGGTGGACACAACATCTTTATTTTAGTTTATGTGGTGCTGAGGATCAAACACAGCACATGCCAGGCGAGCGCGATACCGCTTGAGCCACATCCCCAGCAGAATACTTCCTCACATTCACCTGCAGCTGCCTCTAGCATCGAAAATGCTGCAGAGACACTTGGCTACACCACAAACAAGCTCTGCCATTGACTTCAGATCCTTCCCTGCTAGGAAAGGAGGCCAAATGCTGTCCAGATGCAGCTAATAGAATTTTCTCTGTTCTCTGGCTTTGATTCTTCAGAATCAAACACACACACACACACACACATACACAAACGCACACACTATCTCTCTCTCTCAATGAAATAAAATTTGGACCATAGCACACATATCAATATGGTAAATACTAATTATTTACAGAAGAAGGTTCTAGACCATGTGTTTGCTTGATGTTATTGTTTTTATTATTTTCTCAAGAGGCTAGGAGCAAAGAGGATCCTGTGGCTGTCCTCCTTAAAGTCTTCCATGGCTCTTCCTTTCTGGCAAGTCTCATGGGTTGTACAGCCAGGAAGGGGAATAAATTTGGAGGCCAGAGCTAAGGACATCCCAGCCTATGAAATCAGATTTGGTGTTTTCTGGCACAGTTTGGAACACTGACACCTGAGCCCAAAGATCTGTCCAGAGAGTCAATTTTGAAAACACTTGTCTTTACACATGAAAGGCACATTGTCAGGGAAAGATTAAAGGAAGGAAATGTGACTTATAATTACTGCTAAGCATGTGTTAGCAGTTGTGTATACTAACATGGCCCATGAAGAATGCCAAATTTATGCCAAGTTTCCAAACCACACACACACACACACACACACACACACACACACACACACACACAAATTCTAACAATTAAAACATCCATGACACCTATCAAATAATTGTGAAAAATGGGTAAAATTATATGTATACAAAGGAATTTCAGAATACGCTGCTGAATTTGTAAAATGAATCAATATTTTTTCTCTTTAATTTTTATTGTTGGTTGTTCAAAATATGACATAGTTCTTGACATATCATATTTCACACTTTGATTCAAGTGGGTTATGAACTCCCATTTTTACCCCGTATACAGATTGCAGCATCTCATTGGTTACACATCCACTGTTTTACAAATTGCTATACTAGTGACTGTTGTATTCTGCTGCCTTTCCTATCCTCTACTATCCCCCATCCCCTCCCCTCCTATCTTCTCTCTCTACCCCATCTACTATCATTCATTTCTCCCTCTTGTTTTTTTCCCCTTTCCCTCTCACTTCCTCTTGTATGTAATTTTGTATAACCATGAGGGTCTCCTTCCATTTCCATGCAATTTCCCTTCTCTTTCCTTTCCCCTCCCACCTCTCACCCCTGTTTAATGTTAATCTTCCTCTCATGCTCTTCTTCCCAACTCTGTTCTTAGTTACTTTCAAAGAAAACATTTGGCATTTGTTTTTTAGGGATTGGCTAGCTTCACTTAGCATAATCTGTTCTAATGCCATCCATTTCCCTGCAAATTCTATGATTTTGTCATTTTTTAATGCAGAGTAATACTCCATTGGGTATAAATGCAACATTTTTTTTATCCATTCATCTACTGAAGGGCATCTAGGTTGGTACCACAGTGTTGCTATTGTGAATTGTGCTGCTATAAACATTGATGTAGCAGTGTCCCTGTAGTATGCTCTTTTTAGGTCTTTAGGGAATATATCGAGAAGGGGAATAGCTGAGTCAAATGGTGGTTCCATTCCCAGCTTTCCAAGATATCTCCATACTGCTTTCCAAATTGGCTGCACCAATTTGCAGTCCCACCATCAATATGATTTCTCTGGGTGAGGTATATCAAATATATGTTTATTCAGTGCAAAGTGTTTGTTTCCTTCAAGAAAATGTTTCATGATACATATAGGCCAGGAGCCAAAACCTAGAGACTTTATCAGTTGAGAGAAGCTGGGAACTTTGTGTTTCATTGGAGAATTTCTGCCTAAATCTCAAAAGCAGGACCTCAATGACATGACCAGATAGTGGGCTTATTGGAGAATGTCCCCCATTCCTAAAATGATAGTATGGACTATATCCCGCTAGGCCAAGGGTAGTTTGGGCTTCTGCCTTCTATTTGATGCCATTTTTTCCCCCTCTGCTCCCCGGCACCCCAGCTCACTCTTGAAAGGCCTTCTGTTCTGCCAGCCATAGTGACATCTGCTGGCGGACATGGGAAGTCACAAATCTGGGGGACCCTCTCAACCAAACCTTGTTAATGCTGCCATTTATCACAGGGGCAGGGGTGCGGGCTCTGGAGGGCTGGGGTTCCTGTCATTTCTCCCACACCCTCTCCCAAGAGAGCAACCGTGTCTCAAGCAGCCAGTTCCCACCTTCCATTCACAGAACTGAAAGTCAGGCAGATGCAAACCCCAATGCTAGTGTGGGCCCTGGAAAAGAAGACACCACTTCAGGTGACAATAGACTTGACTGGATGCTTAGGGACTGAAGCAAGGCAGTTCTCACCCATCTCTGCTCCCTCCTCATTTTCAGCAGGCCTCTGCCTGCGGCTAGGAGAGGAGTGGAGCTCTGTCCCCCACCTGGCCCCGCTGTCTCAGCGCTGCTTTAGGGGCAAACTTGCAACTAGGTGAGTTGAAAGGGGATTATTCCAACTCAGAGTTTCTTTTCTTCTGATCTAACACAGAAGATGTCCACTTTGTGTTTCTGAGAACTTCATGGTGTCCTAAGAACTCCACTTCACTTTGGCTACTCAAAGTGGAGTCACTTGGTCAGCAGCACCAGCATCCCTGCTCAGAGCCTGTGAGAAACACTGCCACTAAGAGGTGCTGGAGTTTTGCACTGACAGAAGACACTTTGAAAGAAGCTCTGAGGCTATAACTGCACACACCCAAGTTCATGTGCTTGTACTCCACACTGGGTTCCTCACCTTGGCGCCCTTGGCCCATCAGGCCAGATCCTTCTTAGTCTGTAGAGGTCTTCCCCGTGAAATGTAGACATTCAGCAGCACCCATGGCCTCTACCTGAGTTGTGCACCAGCACCCCTGACTTGTAATAACACAAAAGGTCTCCAGGCATTGTCAAATGACCCGAGGGGAGGGGGAAAGTCACCTCTGTTGAGACCCATCAGCTTCAGGGCCACCTGAGACCTTGTTACAAACACACATTCTCAGACCCCACCCCAGACTGGCAAAACCAGGAACTCCAGTGGGGCCCAGGAAACTGGTTAACTCTCTGTGAGACACAGGCACTCTGAGGTGGAAGAGTACTCGGGAAAGGCCCTGCAGTGAATCACTATTTGGTGACAGAGAAGTCACAGTGGCCACAGCATGACCAAGAGATTACAGGCTGTGGGTGATAAAGAGCCCAAAGCTGGAGCCACCTGGGAGGGTTTGCAGCCAACACGTCCCCCTGTGCTGTCTCCATGACCTTGGCCAAGTGACCTGATCTTTCAGTGCCTCAGTTGTCACCTATGAAAAATGGGGATTACAGGAGAATTTGAAATAAACAAATGACAGGAGAGTTTGAAGTAAACATGTTTGGATGAAGAAAGGTGCCTAAGCTAGAAAAGTGTGTGAAATAGATAAGGATATAAGGTAAACATATTTTGATGTATTTTAGTACAAACAAAGGTGAGAATTTAGATAAGCAAGATGTAAGCAAGATGTAATGCAATATAGACACAATCTGTTAAGATAGGATAAGAAATAGAAGTTATAAAATAAACAAGTTTTTGGTTTGAAGTGTTGTAAACAACTATAGTATTTAAAGGCTGAGCTCTTTGGCCAGTTCAGACCCACTATGTCGGTGGGTCAACATCGAGCGAACTGAGTCCCGCCAGCCTCTGTTCCTGTGCCTCCTGTGATGTGATGAACCTGGCGTGAATAAACCGAGCATTCGAAAAGGCATCTCGTGTGTAGCGTCTTTTTCTTCAGGACACAGATCGTCGGCCGGGAGCGGTTACCTGGGGCAGGGCTGATCTTGACTCCAGGACCACCCGGGAGTGATCTAGGGACCTCGCCGCAGTCTCCTACTCGTGTCAGCAGACAACCAAAGCACTGTTCCTCCTGCAACTATTGAGGGATGAGGAAGCTTTTATGATGAGGTGCTTAGAAGAGTGCTTGGCTCCAAGACCTTCAGACAAGTCAACTAACTGGTCTTGTCTTCACCATCACTGGCCTGTCTTCCCCCAGATTTTTGAGTCCCCTACAAGCCAGCCTGTCATGTGCTTCATTCTCTGCCACATCCTCAGCAGGGAGCCCTGGCCTGGCCTGGACCAGGCTCTCAATGAACATCGGTGGAGAAAGGCATTGCAGTGCCCACGAAGACATGAGGACAACAGCAGAAGCTCTCTGTCTCAGGGCTTGAATTTTGCTGTGGATCCTGTATGTTCTGCAAAGAGACCCCAGCTTCCTAGATCCAATTCTATTAGAAGGTGTCCTTGCAAATGTGGCAACTGGGAAAAAGTGAGCTTCTCCGTCTGTGTGGATTAGACCGGACCTCAGGTAGATCTACAGGCATGCTATAACCAACAGCCAATCAACACATGCTTAGAAAATCATGGAAAGACTAAAGATGGGGGCGGGGTGCTTCACAGATGCTATGGGTTTTCTTCTTCTACTTCTAGGATTCTCTCTACCCACCTCCTGAAGTCAGTAATACAACTATCCCCACTTCAGATATGGAAACACTGAGGCCCCAAGAGGTTACAGAACATCCCCAAAATCATTGTCCAGTAAGCAGTGAAAGTGTTCTTCTCATGCTGGTCTCTGATTCCAAACCCATACCTACCTTTCTTCCCAGGGCACTTCCTGGTCTGCACACAGGGATTACATGCCTTAAGATTGGGAGGACAATCCTAATTTCAAACCTTTTACCTCACGTTATGCTGAAGACCATCCTTAGTAGCAGAGCACGTGTCTTATTTGGTTTAAAAACTCCATCTCTGGTAGTAATGAGATCTCTCTGCCACAGCCCCATCAGACAGCCATTTGGGACCAGAGGAGTGTGAAGAAAGAGTGACCACAGGAGTGTGGAGAAAGAGTGACCACAGGAGTGTGGAGAAAGAGAACACAATTCAGGAAAGCGAAATACGAAGAAGCAAGAGCTGAATACACTAGAAAAGACAGGACCAGCAGAGAGCCCAGCTGAGAGAGGCCTGGAGCAGGGCTGGGGCGAGCCAGCGCATTCTACGGGTATTGATGAAGGTCTGCTGTGTGCCTGGCACTATGCTGAGAAGTAGACGCTGCATTGAGTACAGTCTCTGTCCTTGCCCTGCTAAAGATCCCAGTCTGGGGATTCAAAGCTGGATGACATTGTCCAGCACTATGCCATTTCTTCACACCCCAGCTGACCTCCAGCCCCCAGCACCATAGCCCATTTGCCTACAGTGAAGGCCAGCAGCAGCTTCCCGTCATGGCTGGCAGGAGGGGGTGGAGAACTCCCAGCTCTCTCACCCTATAAGAGGGCTTCTATTAGCAGCATGATCTACATGGACACCCAGCACTCCTTAGCAGGACTGTGCTTAGTCACTTAGTGACAACAACTGGCAGTTCCTAATCACTTCCTGTTCCCACCTGGAGTTTTCTAGCATAACCTCCCAAGAAAACTACTTGCTAACAAATCTGGATCACAGAGTCTCCACACTTTACCTCAGGGAAGCCAGAGCATGAAAGAAGATTCTAGAAAGATGTACAGTGATCCCAGTCTATCTGGCCATTTTATGCCTGAATTTATAGTACTCCTTGGCTGCTCTGACTGCCCTGATAGGTTTAGGAGAAAAGACAAGCCATATTTTGGCACGTAAAATGCATTCAGGCCGAGTCACTTTCACAGAACCTACCAAGTAGGGTAGAATCTCATGAAATTTTAAGTACAACAGAATGTCAAATGACTACTCATTCCAGTGAAGACATGGTGAAAATAAGACTTAGAAGATGTACTGCAAACAAGACTTAGAAAAGTGTCCTCAGAGAAGATTCTATCATTCTGCATTTGCTTATGAAAGTTGAAGCACACAGTTCTAATGAGCCCAGGAAGACAAGGTTGATACCCAGTTGAGTTGGCATATGATGTGCCAGAGCTCAGGACTTCAGGGCTGCTGTCAGGTGGTTCCTGGGCTCTTCTGGTCCTCACCTACACTCAGTGTCTTTTTGTTGGTGATGTAGTTCAGCAATAAATTACTGGCCCAGAGACTTGTTCAGTATTGCTCAGCAGTAGCAAAACACTGTCACCAGTTGTAGGTAGCCAACTCCAGGTGAGAAACTTGATAGATGTTAATGCTCACGGCTTCACACCAGAAACCTGCCCCTCAGTGATCATGCTCTCTAAAATATACACCATGCTAAATTGTGTGGAAGCATTCTACGTCTAGCCAAACCAAACGAGCTTTCAAAAGCAGCCCAATAACATTTAGAGGATTCACTCTCCATAGCAAGCTTGCCAATGCCTGAGTGCCCACACACTCTATTGGCACCAACTTCACCTCATTTTAGAATGCACACATCCACCAAGATATCACTGCATGTGGTGGTTGAGCAGCCTTTCCAATGGATGAGGTGGATGTGAATGTAACACGTGAATGAATTAGCATTTACCAACAACTGGAAGAAACAAATTCACACTCTATGATATGATGATGGAGCTCCTCTGTAATCTAGACCCTCCACCTCTCCTGCATCCTCTCTCTTTTCCTCTGCCTGGATGGACCTCCAACTCAACCCAGAAGGATGTGTCCTTTCTAGTCAGAAGCCCTGTCATGGCTTCCAATTCCAGGCCCTGATTCTGGTTAACGCAGCCAGAGCTCGCTTTCAAGGTAGTCTCTTCAGATCCCTTCCCTACCCTAACTGGGCTCTGGCCCCACCCTTACTCTCTACACCACCATTCCACATTATGGTCTTCCTGTCCCTCTCTGTGACCCAGGACTTCCCATGACTGACCCCACCCAACAACAAGCTGTTGAACCAGATGCCATCAGAGGGAAGAAATGACCAGAGATGGCTAACTTGAAGATTTTACAGAATAGTTCATGATACGAGGAATATCCTGAACCAGTGAAATGACATAAGAGGAAGTCAATGAATTCTAACCTCAAGGGAAAATCCTA
The DNA here is from genome assembly GCF_052094955.1 of Ictidomys tridecemlineatus. Classification (NCBI taxonomy): domain Eukaryota; kingdom Metazoa; phylum Chordata; class Mammalia; order Rodentia; family Sciuridae; genus Ictidomys; species Ictidomys tridecemlineatus. The sequence goes on from NW_027521036.1 coordinate 528,099, forward strand.
CGGTACATTGGCTCTCAAATTCAGCTGCACACTGGAGCCACCTGGGAGCTGTACATAGTACTGACCGCTGGATCACCCACTGGCCCTGGGCTGATGGAATGGCTCTGGGCTAAGATGGGACACTGGGGTTTGTAAATTACCAGTTGAGTATAATATGAAGCAAACTTTGGAGACATTGCTTTTTCTCCCACATGAAGAACTGTGTGCATACACATGCAGAAGTACACAAACCTGCAGCATAAGGCTCCTTGAGGCCCATAGATTAAAAGCACTGTAGTCACCAGTACCCTGGCTACGAACACCACCAGACTCCTGGAAGCCTCCTATTTCCACCTTCCAGGTGATCACAGCCCTGCCATCCAAGCATGGAGGAGTCCTCCCTGCTGCGAAATTTCAGTGTGCAGAATGGAGAGCCCTCTGTCCTTGGAGTCCCTGCTTTGAAAACAAGTGCACTGGAGAAGTTTAATTCAAGTGGGAGGCACATGGGCAGGCTTCCTGGATGAGGCCCTATTGAAAGGAGGATGGGATCTGAGGAGTGGACCAGAGAGAGGAAAGATGGGAAGTACAGCAAGTACATTCAGAGCCGAGGTCAGGCCCAAAATACAATGTGGGCTGACAACAGAGTCCTTGCACCAGGGTCACCAATTTTGAGAAGGCAATGAGGACTGCTGAAAAGAACAATTACACAAAATTCCATGGAAACTCACTCATCAGACTTTTCTGAAAACACTGGAAATGCAGGTTTCATGCAAGGAACTCTGGATGACAGATGGCAAAGTTTGCCAAATGCAAATATGCCTACCAGCTCTGAGAAGCTGTTCTCATTCACACTGCTTCAACCAGGGAAAAAATCCCCATGTGCTTACTGAGAACAAGTTAGCTTGTGCCACTTGAAGCTGCTTCCACAAACAGCTTCACTTCTGCACTTCTAAGCTGTTCTCCTCAAGAACTTTCAGAGCACAGTTCAGGCATGAAACACGAAGGGTGCCAGAAAGAGTTCTCTTGAATCTAGCATCATCAACTTGCAGGGAAAAAGAGGACCAGCTGAGAAGATCAGTTCTCCAAAGTCTCACTGACATCTATTTGTCACACTTGTTTACAACATTCACTTGAAGTGCAGGTACCCACATGAGTGAACTGTTTTTGATCAATGGCACAGAGGCTTCAATGTGAAAGCATGCCTGTCACCTGTAAGAAGCATTTTTGATATCTTCTAGGTCACACAGAAAACAAATAGCATGTGCTCACTTACAACAAAGTTAATCAACAAAGCAAATTGAAACTTCTTGCAGCAAACAGCTTTCTTTCTCCCATTCCCCAGCTATTTTCAGCAATCACATCCAGAGTCGAATTCCAGCCCAATATAAAATGTGTGCTCCCAAGGAAGTCTGTATAATTGACATCACCCAACGTGGGGAGGCAAGGGGAATGCTGAGAAGATCAGTTCTTCAAAACTCCTACTTTTTCAGAAAACTCATTGAAAGGCAGGGCCCCACTTGCAGCCATCAGTGGTTGACAGATGGCACAGAGGCTTCAATGTGAAACCATGAATGTCAATCATTACAAGTGCTTCTGGCACTCTAGTTCAACCAGGGACAGCCTAAAGTGCTCAACAAGAACACACTTTGTTCCTGCAAGTGGAAGCAGCTTGCATGAACTGTTTCAGTCAGGAAATTCCAAGCTCTTCTCAGCAAGCACATCCAGAGCACAGTTCTGGCCCAAAAGAAAAAGAGTCCTAGCAAGAGGGTCCAACACCTATGATCACCTTCATAAGGTAGCTTCCCATCTTCTGTGTAGAAGTGGGTTTTTCCTTGGCATTTATGCTGTGGAGGAGACCACTAGGAGCTAAACTTCATGCAGGACCATCTGACCTGGACTTTTTGCAAGCCCTATGAAGCCCTCACACAAGATCAAATGCTACAGGATTTTGCAGAATAGTCCAGGCAACAGTAGACATTCATTCATTGTCTAGAGTCTACAGATTCCTAGATGCATGGCATTCATTTTCATCAAATGCACAATTTTGATCAAAAATCATATATATATCTCTTTCCAATCTGAATCAAAAAAATCAGAAATATTCCCATATCCAAAGAGTGGATCCCCATTGTAATGCTACCAGTGGAAAATTCCACAGCTGACCTCAAGGGATGGTTCACAGTCAAAACACAGCTCCATGAAAAATATTACATGACATGACCTTCTGTTTATGTGGAAAGTGGCATGGGAAGTACACATGCATGTCTTCTTCAGACATGGGATTCATTTGCAGGACACCTTATGCAATTGAAAATACTCCAAAATGGGAGAAATCAGAACCATGTCTCCAAAGTATTTCAGAAGAGACCAACTCCAACAGTTTATCTATCTCTCATTGTGTGTGTGTGTGCGCTCTAGTGTGTGTGTGTGTGTGTGTGTGTGTGTGTGTGTGTGCTCTAGTGTGTGTGTGTGTGCTAGTGTTTGTGTGTGTGTGTTCTCTAGTGTGTGTTTGTGTGTCTTTGTTTCTGTTTGTACCATGATAGCCGATACTTCATTGTCCCCATTGGAAAACTGACTCAGATAATGCCATCTGCCAAACTCCTAAAAACCAAACTTCTTGCTGATACAAGGAAACATTCCTTCCTGTTGGTTTGGATGTGTCCTTTAGGAATCACTGCTACATTTAGTATACTCAAATCATCACTGTAGATCAGGTAACAAAAACATATATATTTTAAAATAATAATATATTAATGGAAACAACAAATACAGGATAGAGTAACAACTGTGTTACTAAACAAGGTCAAGGACAATGGCAAACTATAGATTCAAACTTTGAAGCAAATAGTAATCAATGTAAATATTCCTGGGCTGCCTCAGCCCCGCCCAGGCACACAGCAGCAGAATGGTTTTGCAAGCATCCTCAGGAGGGCTGCAGCCTTCTTTGTAGGATGAGAGGGAGGTTGAGGCTGGATCCACTCATCATTCTTTTGGGAGAGGCTCCTTTTCCTCAGCACAAAGTTGAATTCTGTGTGAGGGTTCTTTGCATAAAATACGTTGGCCTGCGCTGGAATCCTCAGCTCTGGGGAGAGAGGGGTGTACAAAATAAGGTGGCTCAGGAGGTGCTCCCTAGGACACCCCAACATCTGAGAGCCTGTGCCATAAAAGGCCAGAGCCACATACCTGGGAGCTCTCCAATTCAGCACCAATACCAACAAAGACCACCTCCACAGTCCTCCCTGAGGAAGAACTAGGCAGAGTACTTCAACAGACCTAATGTCTGTTCCTACCAAAGGCTTTGGACTTCAGAACATCCCAGGTCCTCTTGCATCTGCCAAAGCACACCACTAGATTTACATCTGAAATCTCCCACAAAAGGCTCCTGTGCCGAAGATTCAGACCCCACATGAGCCATCTTCACAGGTGGGTTTGGAGGGAAGCATTGGATGGTGAGTGCTCTGATGTCAACATGAAATTCTTATTCAAGATAAATACTCTACTAGGAGGTGGGAGGGACTGGAAGAAAGGTTGAGCATGGTTGGAGGAAGACCTAAACAGGGTTGCGCCCTGGGAAAAAATACCTTGTTTCTATTGGCTCCACTGAATCCTCATTCTCCATGTAGAGGTCCTCCTTCTCCTCTCCATATTTCTCTCTCTCCCTCTCTGCCAGCCTCGTTCCCTCTCTCCCACTCTATGCCTTTGTGGCAAGGGCTGAGGTGCTCTCCACTGCCACACACTAGAGCTTTATGGACAGCCTCAGTGCACAACCAAAGAGAAAGCTATGAAACCCGGAGATAAAGGCCTAGGATTCCTCTTCTGAGTTATTTTCCTCAAGTATGGCCACAGTGAGGACAGGCTACCCAGCACGGATACCACATTAGAGCCATGCTTCTGTGTTGGTGGAGCCCACCTCCATGTGGACCAGCCTCAGAGAATGGAGGCCACATTCCAAATGCTGCCCTATTGAGAACAATGGTTCCAAAGACCAGCAAAGGGAATGCTTCCCTCCAACATGGTGTATGGCCCAGTGGTGCCATGACCCTGGGTGGGGGAATACAACAGCCAGCTTCTCCTTCCTCTGAACACCTGTTTCCTGTCACCCTCCTCTAACCTAGAGCCTGTTCTCCATCCCTTCTGGGTTGGATGTGGGGATCTCTGCTATGAATTTCTAAGGCTACCAAGGTCCCAGACAGACTTCCTCTTCCATAGATTCTACTAACCTAACAGTAGGTTAATATAGGAGAAAATTGATCCTAGAACTCATAGGGATGGTGGTCTTCAGCATACATAGGCTGGGATAATGGCTGCTGTGGTGTTTGGCTCACAAAAACCAACCAGTCAACCAACGAAAAAGTGCTGGCATTATTATCAGATGAGCTCTGTGGCTACGTGCTCAGGAAGCCCCCATCTGACTTTAATTTTGGATCATAACCTGGCTATTGTGATCACTCCTTGGCAGGTGGACTCAGGTACAGACAACCAGGGAATTTGCCCAAACACAGATGATTCAGGCTGTCCCCCAGGCTGTGTTTTTTTTCCCAATTTCATCCTGTTACTGCTTGTTAGAATCCTGGCAATTCTCTGCCCAGGCAGTGGTTTTCTGATCATACAGAAGGCTTTCAATCCTACTGCTTCAATCCACAAAAATGCCAGTTCCCTCTTTAGCCCATGCATTCCCATGTTCCTCTGAAACCACTCCTATCCCAGACCACAGAACCATACTGCTCCTGGAAAGAGGCTTTTCTCCTCACTCCTCACTGATGTCAGCTTTAGATGCCTGTTCATGTCCAGGGGAGGCACCTGGTGGGGAGCCACAATATCCACTGGGGTATACCATTGGACCTCGAGACCTTCCACCAGCAGAAGTGTAGTTGGCTTTGTGCACGAGCCCCAACACACCCTGTTGGAGTGTTTTTGGGCGTCAGAGACTACTCTTTGGTGCTAAGAGTTAACTTGAGTCCAAATCCTGACCCTTGCTCCCTGCCATCTGATTGTCCCACTTACTCTGACGGTGAGAGATGATTTGGCCCAGCTCATATTCCTCCGGCTTCTCCTGAGTAAGCAAGTGTAGCTCGAGGGCCCTGCGGATGACGACAGGAGCCCTATCGTGGCAGGTCACCTGGAGCAGCATGGGAGACAGGCCTTCAGGAAATGGGCCTTGAAGTGACTACTCAAGGACAGTGGGCAGGGGCATTCTGGAGGCACCTCCACTCTAAATACAAGGGCAACATCCATGACCCTACTACCTAAAGCTGGCCTCCTGCTCATCGGGTGGTCTCTTCCCATAGGTTACTAGCCAAATCCTTGTACATAGGACTTCCTGGACCTGCCATTGCTCTTTGTGGAGCTGCACTCCTCTCGAAGTGAAAGGACCCCACTACCTGCATACAGATGCAATCTCATCCCAAAAGTTGGGAGGAATGGGACAATAGCCTCCAAGATCCCAGGTCTGCCCGAGGATGCAGGTGGCATTGGGAATGGCCTAGGCACAAAACCTAGAGGCTTTGGTCTGGATTCCAGGAACAAATACAGACCCAGAAACATGACCACACACAGGAGTGACGAAAGACAGTCACGAGAGCTCCTTGCCTCCAGAGGCTCAGTGCTGGCTGGGGTGTAGGAGGGCACCTCATCCGGCAAGGGTGGTCATTGGGTTACCTGGACATTTAGTGTGCTTGCTCCACATCCATATCGACTCTGCAGAGAGACCCTCTCAGCTCCTTGTTCAAGGAACATGCAGAACCTCACACTGATGTCCTCCTCCATAGACGTCAACATCCCATACAGGGGAACCTGCAACCTAGGTCCTTTCCTGTTCTCATCTGTCACCCATACCCGCCTCTGCCCTTCTGGACTGCATGCTGCCTTCCGACACACAGATTCCCTCAGACATGGTGGTGGACAAGCTGCTGCTCTCCCTCATCTCAACTCCAGCCCTTCACACTGACCCCTCCCTTCTTGATTCCCATCTATCCTCCTGATCTTCCAGAAGCTCCAATGCAAGAGGGCATGAGTATTCCATGGTATTGGACCAGTGTCTGCTCCCCACCCAGGTGTAAGCACCAGGGGACACCCCTGATCCCAGGCTTACCAGGACCTTCTTGGCCATCTTTGGACTTTGTGTTTCTAAGTGGACGTGAATTAAGCAGGTATCTCCCACCTGCTTGTGGGAAAGCGGCCTGGAGGACTTGCAGGTTGATTCTGAGAACTGTGGGGGATGGAACATCAGCAAACCCAGAAACAGAAAGCCACCCAGCCTGTCGGTTGGCTCTATGGGCTCCTAGCACATATGTCTAGGTGATGAGGCTTCTTATTTCCCCAGGTGGGAGTGGAATGGCAGTACAAGTACAGCTTGAATAAGGTAGGTGTTTACCTCCTTTCCCTTGACTTTGGGGCGTTTCCTCACAATGAAATATTTTATTCCCGGATTCATGGACAGATACACGAGTGAGTGGTCAGGGACCTTGATTTCTGCAGAGCGAAGTGGACAGAATTGTTAGGTGGCACTCAAGGATTATACCACAAAACACCCACACCCCCTGAGAGTCTCCGCCAGGGCGAGCCTGCACCAGAATTGAGAGCCCTCCTATCCAGCTACAGTGCCACCAAAGACTCCCTCAGTGATTCTTCCCTGGAGAAGATGATGTACAGGATTCTAAACCAAAAGAGCACCTGGCAATGGAAACAGCACCTTGGGCCCCAGAACTTCTCAGTGCAGGTTGGATCTGCCAAAGGGACACTGCTAGGCTGTGCATCAGGATTGGCAAAGGCTCCTGTGCTTAGGCCTTTCTCCCCAGGGCAGCCATGCTCACACATGGGCATTCAGGGAAGCATTGGATGGTGGGCGAATTCATCCCCTTGCCCTGGATGAATCCACTCATGGATGAATACGCGGAGGGGAGGTGGTATCCATCAGAGGTGTGTTGGGCATGGATATGGGAGGACTTCAACAGGGTGGTTCCCTGGAGAACTCTATCGTTTTCTAGGTTCGCTCTCCTTCCCCTTGTTTCTCATCATGAGCTGTCTGCTTGGTACTTGTATTCTGGTTCTTGTTCTACTTCTTGCTCTTCTTTCTGTCCTGCATCTTCTTGTAGTTCTTTCTGGGTCTTTTTCTTGTTTTTACATGATTCCTTCTTGTTCTTCTTCTTGTGTATCTCCCTCCACCCTTCCTTTTGTTTCATCTCCTGCTTTTTCTTCTTCTTCCTCCTGATCTTCATCGTGTGATCCTCTACCCACTCGGGAGTGTCTCTTTCTCCTCCTCCTCCTTCTCCTTCTTTCTCTGGCAATGGTGGGGCGTCCTCTGAAGAGTTCAAATCTATCACACTCTTCTGCCCAGATGCAGCTTCTGTTCAGTAGTCCAAGATGAAATCAGTTCTCAATCAATGGCTGGGAGTGAAACCAAGACCAAAGACAAGTGACTTCCTTTTTTTGTCATTGTCACAGTCAGGAAAGACTGGATAACAGACACCACATTCTGGATAGGCTTCTACCTGTGGTAGTCAGCACCTCATCTGGACCAGGATTGCTAAAATAGATTCCACCTCCATAAAGCTTCCCCAATGAAAACAAGGTTTCCAAAATCTAGGAGAGGGCCAGCATCACTGCCACCCTCCTGCCATAAGGCATAGATGCCATCACACCTAGTGGGTTCCAGGCCCCCGGTAGTCCTCCCTTTTGACGTCTGTTACACACAAACCTCCCCTGGTCTGGAGCTTGCTCTCAACTGATGCTTGGGTTGAAAGTCTGATTCTGAAATCACCTTCGTAGATTCTCAGTTTGGTAATTTCTTATTGATTGACTTAATTTTTTACCAGGGATAAAACCAGAGGCACCTAAGCACTGAGACCATTTCCAGGCCTTTTTACTTGGGTACAGGGTCTCCCTAAGTTTCTGAGGCTGTTTGGAAATCCCCATCCTCCTGCGCTGCCTCCCAAGTCCCTGAGATTCACAGACACTGCCCCTTGCCCAGCTCCTTGCACCTCAGTCTTCCTCATGTGTGAGACAGAGCCAACCCAAATGAGGTGGTGTGTGAAAATGGGAAAACTCACTTACGTGCCCGACAGATGGTGGGTTCTATTGTGGACAAGTTGGGATGGTGGAGGCTAGGAGTGTCTGGCTCACAAGAAAGGAAAGAGCACTGGCATTGTGGACAGCTCAGCATTGTGGCCTATGTTCTTCAGAGCCCTTCTTTGTTACTGGAAGGAATAATAACCTGGCCATTCTGATATCTTCAGTAGATGGGCACCCAGGCACAGAGGACTTGGAATTGTTCCCAAAAGAACCCAAACAGGCTGTCCCCTGGCCTTGACTTCCTCTTCACTGAGTCCTGTTCCCAGTTGCTGCAATCCTGACATTCTTGTGTAGGCAGGACTTTTCATATCCTGGCCATGGATCAGAACCTGTGCTGCTTCCGTCCACAGCAATGCTGATCCAATCAGGGCCCATGTTCTCCTCCTCTTCATTTGAAGGCATCCTTATCAGTGAGCCATAAACCAAACTGATGATGGATTGAGCCTCTCTCTGCCTTGCTCTCATTGATATTAGCTTTGCATTGCCAGACCAGGTCCAGGGGAGAACACATTTAGGGAGGTCCAGCAGCCCCCTGGGGCCTCATTGAGCCCCTCCACATTGGACACGCCCATCACTGCACTTGGTTTCCTGCACCAGGCCCACCACACTTTGGTATTTGGGGGCCAAGGTCCACTTTCTCTTGGCTGTGAGTTATCCTGAGCCCACTGTGGATCATGTCTCCCCCCTGTCTGATTGTCCTACTTACTCTCATTCTCAGACATCATTCTCAGCAGCTCAAAGTTGTCCACATCCTCATGCTGCAACATATTTTGGTCCAAGGCCCTGTGGATGAGGCTTGTCACTGTCTCCTGACAGGTCACCTGGATCAGGGTGGGACAAATATCATCAGAGAATGGCTTTTAGAGGAGCTACCCAGAAGACTGTGGTCAAACATTCAGGAGAAATCTCAGCTACATATACAAGGGCACAATCTTGTTATCCTGCTACCTGAGTGTGGCCTCCATATACTCCCTGGGTTCTTGCAATGTGCTACTAGAACAATCCTGGTACAAATATCTGCCTGTACCTGCCATCTCCCCTCCCCCTGGGGAGCCACATTCCACTCAGGTCAAAGGACCAAACTGCCTATGCACAGACACACTCTCATCTCACTGAGATGGCATCAATGGGCAAGGGATCTGCACACAAAGTGTGCTCTGGGATGCAGGCTGCCTTTGTGGGTGGAAGAGGCAAATGCACTGAAAATTTTGGTCCTTTATGCCACTACACAAAACAGACTCAGATACAAGAGTGTGCACTTGAGTGCTTCATGATAGCTTTGATAGGCCCTGGCCTCTGGAAGCTCGGTGCGAGTCTGGTTGTAATGATGTACTTGACTCAGCACTGGCAGTCACTGAACATGTCTCCTCTGCAGCTGGACACCTGTAGCATTAGCGTGTCTACTGCACATCCATAGAAATACTGCCAAGAACCCCTTTAGCTCCCTATTCACATACCTGCAAAGGCTGACATTCCAAACCTTTGGCATGACCCCCCAGGTGATCCCGACCCCAAATTCCTACACCTAGTCATGCTAAGGAGGTTCTCTTCCCTGCCACCAGGAACACATCCCCTCCTACACATGTGACAAGTCACTGCCACCTCCTCTGCTCCAACCTCACTCATTAAGAATACCAAGTTGTAGGCACTGCAGCCTGCACCCTGGACATGTCTCTGCCTTCATCTGTCCACAGCACTTCCTTCTGCACTTCTGGCCTGCAAAACCGACAGTACACAGGCCAACTCACCGCTAGAGCTGGGCATGCTGATGCTCTTCCTCCTCAGGTCAAGCCCTTAAGACGGACCTCTCTCTATTTCCTACCACAGCCCCGGGGTTGGCTGTGTCTCCTGCCTTCCACTGTGTGGACACCCAGGAGGCAGCCCTGCTGTCGGGCTTACCAGGATGCGCTTTGTCTCCCTCAGGCTCTGTCCCTCTAGGAGGACGTGAACAAAGCGGCTGTCTTCCACCTGCTCACTGGAGTGAAGCAGAGAGGAGCTGCTACTGGTGACTTTTCTCATGCACCACTCATTGCTTTGGGTGGCCTGGGGCAATGATCCTGCAGCCACTGTAGAGCTGCTGCTCACAGCTGCTGGGATCCTGGATGCCACTGCCACAGAAGGCTCCAAGAACTGTGGGAGATGACAACATCAGCAAAACCCAGCAACTGCACCCCACCCAGCCTGGCAGTTGGCTCTGTGGGCGTTCTACAACATCCATCCAGAACCTGAGGTTCTTGTCCCATTGGAGGATGTGGAGTGGCACCAGGAGTAAAGACTGAAGAAGGTGGCTGTTTACCTCCTTTGGCTTGACCTTCAACGACTTGCTGGCATCTGTTTCCCAAAGAAGAAAGTTATAATTCACTCCTCCATCCAGGGCGTAATATACTTTTCCATCAGCAGGGATCCTCAGCTCTGGAGAGGCAGGGGCAGGGGCGTGGTAGGTGACACTCAAGGAATATACTACCCAACATCCCCCACAACTGAGAGCCTCTGCCAGCTCAGATCTCACACACAGACCTGAGAGCCCCCAAATCCAGCTACTGTTCCACCAAAGACTCCCCACTGATTCCTCCCTGAGGACCCTCTATGCACAGGAGGTCCACTACAGGAACACCTTTCAAGGAAATAGCCCCTCGCACCCCAGAACCTCTTAGTTCACGTTGGACCCACCAATGAGAAACAGCTAGACTTTGTATCTGGATTGGTCCCCAAAGACTCATGTGTTGAAGGTTTTCTCCCCACTGCAGCAATGATCACATGGGTTTGGGGGAATCACTTGATGGTGGGTGCCTCCACCTTGCCAGTGGATTCATCCACTCATACAAGGCTACACTAATTTGAGGGGTATGGTTTGGGGGTGTGTTGAGCGTGGGTGGAGGATGTCCACAGCAGGGCTGTGCCATCCAGAGCAATATATTTCTTTTGAGTTCCCCACTTCTGCATTTCCTCCTCATGAGTATAATTCTCATTCACATTTTTAATCAATTTATTGTTATACTTCTTGTTCGGCTTGTGTTTCTCCTTCTTGTTCTTGTTCTTCTTCATCTTCTTCTCATGCTTCTTCTTATAGTCATCTTGACCTTCTTATTCATTGTCTCCTCCTTCAACTTATTTTCATTTTTCTCCTCCTCCTCCTCCTCCTCCCCTCTCCCCTCTCCCCTCTCCCCTCTCCCCTCTCCCCTCTCCCCTCTCCCCTCTCCCCTCTCCCCTCTCCCCTCTCTTCTCTCTTCTCTCTTCTCTCTCTCTCTCTCTCTCTCTCTCTCTCTCTCTCTCTCTCTCTCTCTCTAAGAAGAGTTTACAAGCTGTGGAGGGTTCTATTCTACCACACACTTCTCTCTAGAAATGGCCTCTGGTCCTAAATGGACTCAGTTTGCAGTGAATAGAAAGATTGGAAGCCAGAAATGATTCTTCATTGAACTGCTTTTCTCATGTACTCATCTAGGTCAGGAAAGGCTGCCAAAGTAGGCACCCTGTGGTTGTCTGTCTTCTTTGACACAAGACAAAGAAGCCTCTCTTCTTGGCCCCTCGTGGATAATAGCTTTGCAATGCCTCCTCAGGCCAAGGAAAGAAAACATGATAGGCAGGTCCACAGCCCCTGGGGAACATGAAGAACCTGCAGATTTATGCCCCATCATTACACTTTGTTTTGTGCACAAGTCCCACCATACTCTTCCTGGGCATTGGGCCAACGCACACTGTGTTTTGGCTCCCAGTTATCGTGAGCCCACTGTGACTCACTGCTCCCTACCCTCTGATGATTCCACTTACTCTGATGGTTCGAGACAATTTGCAGAAGCTCGTAGTTTTCTGGATCCTCCTGCTGGAGCAAGTGTGCATCTAAGGCCCTGCGGATGATGACTGGAGTCGTGTCCTGGCAGGTCACCTGAGCAGGGTTGGAGAAAGCTCATCAGAGAGGGTTTGGGAGTAGCTACCCAGAGGACAGTGCTCAAGGACAATCAGAGACAAGTGAGCTCTCAACACAAGGGCACCATCTTGATACCCTGCTACCTGAGGCCTTCATGTGATCATGTGGGGTCTTTTTATTAGCCTCTAGTCCAATCTTGGTACAAAAGTTTGCTTCAACCTGCTATGCCCTACAGGGACAAGGGAATAAGGACCAAAAGGCTTTGTACAGACACACTCTAGTCCCATCAATATGGGAGGAATGGTCCAGTGGACTTCCATATCCCTGCTCTGGTCTGGGATGCAGCTGCATTTTTGTGTGGACCAGGCACAAGCCCTAGGTGCTTTGGTCCTGACAGCCAGGGCACAACACACACTAGGACTCTTTAATGATAGGCATGGAAGTTGCTGGGCTCGAGAGTGTCAGTGCTTTCTGGGGTATCAGGAGGTTCGGACCCAGCAGGTGCAGTGGTTCAACATGGCTCCCCTGGAGGTGAACACCAGAGTCTCATGATGGATACTCCACACCCAGGAAAATTCTGCAGAGAGAGCGGCTGAATCTCTATTCATATACATGCAAACTAGGACACTAATGGGCCCCTCCAAGGCCCCCAGTTGTCTGTGACCCACACCTACCCACCCTAATCATTCTACAATGGCTCCCTTCCCTTCAACCAGCAACATATCCCCTCTCACACACAAGAAAATGACTGCCAACTCCTCTTCTTCAACCTCCATGATTCAATATACTCCTCCTCAATACCAAGGTCAGTAGAGGACGGCCTGCACCCTCGATATTTCTCTGACCTCCTCTGAACCCAGCACTCACTCCTGCACTTCTGACCTGCACACCCAAAAACATGCAGGCCCACTCGCACCCAGACCTGGCATGCTGATGCTCTCCCGCCTCTCTCTTCCTCACTTTCTGCTCTCCTTCCTGACCTTCCAGAAGCTCCAGTTCAAGAAGACAGGCCTAGTCCAAGGTGTTTGCTGTGGACTCGGTCTTCTCCAGTGTGGGCTCCCAGGAGACTCCCCTGCTCGAAGACTCACCAGGATGCTCTGATACTGTGTTGTCCTTTCGTTTTCCAGGTAGACGTGAATGAGGCACCTGCCTCTCACCCGCCTGTTGTACTGGGGCCGTGGGGAGTACCGAGTGGAGACCCCTGATGTCCTGGACTCCAGCTCTGCCCCTTCCCAGGGAGAAGGCTCTGGCTCTGGGGTTGGCTTAGGAGCCGTGACAGGAACTGAGCTTGTAGCTAGAGGAGAAAAGATGCCAACATGACTGCCTTGCCCTGACCTTCGCACAGACAGACAATACCCCTGCTCCCAGGAAGAACTCAGGCCCTTAGCCCACACAGGGCCTCTTTGCAGACTGGGGTCACTTCCTGAGTGAACAAAGGCTTATCCTAATTTCCAGCCCAAAATCAGGCATACAGACTCCCTGCAGTGGGACAGCAGTCGGACCTTTCCTCATATACCCTTAGGTACTCACCACAGTCCGCCTGGCTCTCAGGCTCTGCCTGGCTTGATATGCCATCTTCAGTTGGGGCCAGGAGGTGGTGTGCTTGGTGCTCCAGGAAGAGATACATATACGGCAGCAGCAGCTGCAGACTCAGAGAGCCTGGAGGCTGATGGGAAGCCTCGATGAAGAAGTTCACCCAGGTCCGCAGGAAGGAAGGTGAGGCACTGTGGGGAGGCAGGTGTGGAGTCAGCAAAACCCTGGCCTTGCCTTTTCCACGGCCTCCAGAGCAAACCTCTGACCCTACACTCCTGAACCATCCCTGGCTCTGAACACACCAGTCCACCCCAGACAAGTCACAGTGGCTGTACAGGCAGGGACAGGACAGGTCGCCACAGGCAAAGAACCTTCAATGAAGGAGCGCTAGATCCATGGTTTGACCAGCTCTCCCCTCCTCTTGGCAGGCCTGACACTCTTCTTCCTCTTGGCTACCTGCTCTCCAACCTGGAATGCACCTTCCAGGAGTGTCTGTCCTCCTGCCCACTCTTCTCAGGGCTCAAGAGACAACTCCTCCCCTGGCGTGGGCTGCAGTGCTACCTCATTTCCTGTGAGCTCTCACTGAGTCCCCTTGAATAGCAGTGGACCTCTCTTTTCCCATGAGTGCAGACCACATCTCTGTGGCCATGGGGGAGGACAGGAAGGTGTGGTGTGGGGGTATCTATTGTCCCAGGGGCTCTCCCAGAGGACCATGACTACCTACAACTCCCCGCCTTACCCCTCCTACTGTTGAAGCCCCACACCTTACACTGCAGGCAGAAAACAGAATTGGGGAGAGCAGTCTTTCCTCAGCCTTCCCAAGTCAAATCACCTTGCAGGTCCCTATTGTGGAAACAGGAGCCCACCCTCTTGACCCCAAGCCCATTCCATGTTGAAGTTGGTCCAGGGGTCCACCACAGTCACTGAAGAGGACAACATGCAGTTATGCCTCATGGAGTCAGGAATGCATTCACATGTAGGATATGTACTCATGGCACCTGTGGTTTTAGCCTGACCCCCATGAAAAGGGACACAATGGCAGTCATTTGCACCCCATTTTTCACTGAATTATGAAACGTGTCTTCACACAGTGGGTGCTTTCTCTGTGTTCATCAGTGAATGAGCCCAAACTGCTGATTCCCACATATCTCTGGGTGTGGGAGCTGCCATGTCCAAAGCCCCTGTCCAGCTATGTCCCAGCTAGGACGCTCTGTCCCACTATGGAAACTAACATGTCTTTATTAATCCAAAAGTGCTTTTCCCAAGGCCCGAGTTTTGAGACGCCTCTGGCACAGATCTACGTTCTTCACAAAGCCAACATCACACCAGAAAGACCACCTGGCCTCGCTGAGTCCACCTGGGAATGAGCTCAGTGCGCACCATTGAGCTGCGGTGCCCAGTGTGTGGGGACTGCTCCACAGACCTCTGTGGATCAGCTGGAGTCAGGATGGTTTCTCTCCCTGAGAGGGGAGTTCACTGCCCTTGCAAGGCTGTGGCAGGCACCTCCAGGACTCGTCCCATTCGGGGCTGACTTTCCACTATGAGTGTGGTCCTCTATCTCATTAGGTATTACAAACCTTTGGGTCCCTGAGAGGTACATGGCAGCCCCAAGATCCAGGCATGAGGGGGCTAAACACTTGGGCTTGGTGGTCTGGTGCTTACCTTGGGAACAAGAGATCCAGCACGTGCTGGGTGGGGATGAAATCCCAGGAGATTAACCCCATGTTGCTGCTGAAATGTAGGTTCCTCCCACCAATGTCAGGCAGGAGCTCATTCCTAAGCTGGCCCTGCCTGTAAGGTTCAAGGCTTTGTATGCTGAAGGGCTCCTCCGTGTTCTGATCATTTTCACCCTGGGTTGGGACCAAGAATGGTGGGTTCAAAATGGAAATGGTGACAAACAGAAAAATGACTTGTGCCAATACACTAGAGTCAAAGCACAATGGGACAGTTCCCATCAGTACACACACACACACACACACACACACACACACACACACACACACAGTCAGAATAGGAGTCCTGGGCCATTCATCAGGGATCAGACTAGAGGGCCTGCTGGGCTCACCTGCCCTGTCTTACTCACTGTTACTCTTGTGCTCCTCTGCGACAATCGCCAGAGGATCTGGCGTCTAAGATGAAGCCTCACCCAGTGTATCCACAAAAGGGCTAGTTGGCCCCCCTGAGATTCCTGGGAGCCTGAGGCTCGGCATTGTTTGCAAGGACAGGGGAACATCCTTCTCACTCCAGTTTCTCCAACCAAATGAGCTCGGATGGCTTGGTCAGTGAAGTGGGTGCCTGGATACCAGGGTTCCATGTTCTGTTTGATCCATTGTCAAGGCAATGATGTCATTTCCTGTGCCCATACCTGAGCCTCTTTTCACATAAGACCACTTTCAAAAGCCCTGTGGGCTGCTGATTTCTCCTCCATGCCTACCCATCTCAGGTGCGTATGTGTTCACCAACAACTACCAAAACATCCCCACCAGCATCTGCCCTGCTTGGTGCCACTAGAGTTCCAGCTTGGAGACTTCAAAAATGCATTCACAACCAGTCCTTCCCTCTCAGCAGCTTTTGGACCCTGGTCCCATCATTGTGCAACTCATGGTGTGCCCAATCTTTTCTGGAAAGTAAGGTAGCATCTAATCTCTAGGGTTTATTGTGTCTATTGGCCCATAACACCCTCTATTCTCTCTGAAACCAGAGATGGGACTCACAGGTGGCTAAACCACAAATGTAGAGATGGGACAATCAGAAGAAGGAGAGAGAAAAATAATGCACCCTAACTCAATCACGCCTGTGTCCCACACAGGGACGTGGCCAATGTCCGTCCTATCCTGGCTGCAGTTCCCTCTCTACACCATGGCAAGTTGGAGGGCACTGAGATGCAGAGGCTGCTCCCCTCTGCCATACAACTTCCCAAAGCTTCTCCTAAGATTTCAAAAGGGCCAAGTGTGTCTAGTGTTGGGGTCTCACAGAGACTCCGAGGTACCACAGCATCCTGCTGCCCAGAACCGGTTCACCCCTCACCTCAAGGGGGCTCAGCCTCCTGATTCATGGGAATTGAAGTGGGTACAGGTGATGGGATATCATCTCCAAGACCGAGTTATGCCAAGTCCATGACCCCTGTCTGCATCCCTGTCTCCAGCACCACTCCCCCCTCTCTTTCCTCCTCAGAGCAAACAAATCCATTTAGCAAGTGTGTCCTGTGATAAAGACATGACAGTCACCCATCCTCTCATTACAAAAACACTGAGGCTCAGCCAACATGGATCCTACTAGGAACACAGGCATAAACTCAGATTCTGATCCTCCCAGCTGAGACTCAGTGGAGCATGGACTCCCAGCCTCCTGAGTCAAGGAAACAGAGGTACCTAGCCGAGCCACCTTGGATGCAGCTGCACACAAACTGAACTCATCAATGCCTCTTGCTCTCAGTTGTGAGTAAGAGGGGAGGCAGTGTTTCACAACCCTGGACATCAAGTGTAGTCTCCAGGCTTTGGGGTGTGCCCCGGCCTCTCTCTATCTGCCCAGGCCCTCCAACCCACACTGGCCTTTTACCCAACCTCCTCCTAGGTCCAAACTCAATCCTGCCTCTCAATTTCTGCTGCCTTCCCCAACACACTGCTCCCCAAATTGAGCAGGACTGGCTCTCTATTATCATGCTGGTGCCAGCAGCAATGCCACCCCACTGACATAATTCTGAGTCCCAACCTAGGCACTCCAGCTGTCTTTGCCACACCTGGCCTGTTTGGGCTCTGGCTCTTGCTCTTTTCTTTCATGTGCATGTGTTTCGAGGTTTTGAGTTTCTCCCACTTCAGAACTGCAGCTGTAGCAGGGTAGAGCTCATGAGGGTGACATTCTGAGCCACATCCAATCCCATCAGGACTGTTAACTGGGGTGATGCCGGAACACAGTGCTGAGTGAACACATGGGAGGTGGTTGGACCCACCTTGCCTCTGAGTGGCTTCCTTTCAGGACAGGAATGTAGGGATGTGAGCCCCTGGCGTGCGATGCTTTGCACAAGGCGTGACCATGGGCTCCCTTTCCTGGCAAAAATGGCTCCACTCAGCATGGAGAGCACTGTCATTCCTGGTGGCTAACAACAGCCCTGGACCCCAGAAAGGAACCCACACTCAAGATTTACATCTGAGTGTGCATGTCCTTGAGGAAATGAGGTCTCCTGATCCCAGGTGCAAAGAGGTAAGTCCTCTAACTCCAGGGGCCATGAAGGGACATTTGAGTTTCCCTTGTCCTTCTTTCCCTCTTCTGAACCCTTGGTGTCCTCACACTAACCACAGTTAGGACCCTGGCCTCATTCCCCAATGAGGATCATTAGGCTCCATAAAGAACAGTCTCTAAGATGCTCAGTGGACCAACAACCTCTGCACAATGTATAACCCTCTTCATCCAAGATGCAAGAGGATTTCTATTTAGGAAAACAAGGAAAGGGAGAGCCTTTGTCAAGGACACAAGGACATTAGTGAGTGAGTAGTGATTAATGGATGGAGAACTATTTCCACCACCAACTTCCAGGAGCATATATGGCCCTTTGGAAAATTCTGCAGTGTGTTGGTGATTAAGGAGAACGTGTGAATCCAGGTGTCACTAAGTCCTCTCAGCCATAAGGAGGGAAACTGCCATAAAAGAACTAGGACAAGGGTGCGAGGAATGCTCACTGGGGAGAGATCGGAAGGAAGGAAAGTGTACTCATTACAAAAGTGTCGCCTGAAAATTCTTAGCCAGCCAAAAGTCGTGCGAACTTGTGTGGAAAAAGAGTCTTTGCACAGTGATGAAGCTAAGAGCTCACATGATGGAACACAGCCTCAACTGGGACCAAATCCAATATCTGATATTCTTGTAGGAAGAGGAGAGTCTGGACCCAGATACCAGGGAGACTGGGGAATACCAGCTATGTGAGGTTGGAGCCAGGATGGGATGCCCATATGGGAACCACAGATCGTGGGCAGCAATAGGAGAGTGGGCAAGGGCTGGGAGAGTTGGGGAGACAGTCCCCTAGGAACCTGTGAGGTGTTTTGGCAGTGGGACCGCCCAACACCTAGTGTGTGCCTTTGCTAAGACCTCTACTTTGACAAGTATGATGACCAGGCCAAGGTAGTTTTTTTCTCACTGTTTTCTGCTGGCAGAGGGAATGACTGCTCTCCTTGACCAGAGGTAGTTGTTTAGTGCTCAGGGTGGGTGACTGTGCCCTCAGTTGACAGAGCCAAAGTACTGATTTATGGAAATCTCTGCAGCAGGAGGGTTCAGGGCGGATCAGCGTGTAAACCTGGCCCCTCTTCTGTGGATCTCAGAGGTGAGGCACATGGCCTCTTCCTCCACAGAAGCAGGATCATTGCTGACTTGGCTCAGTGTGGATCCTCCCTGGGTTGTCGCCCAGAGAAGCTAAGGAAGAGCAGTTGGAGAGCTGGGCTCTGCCCCTTCTCAAATGTTGCTTTTAATGGTCACTGAAGTCTTGGGCTGTGGTTCTGCAGGGAGGCCTTTGTACCTGGGGAGCTGAACTAGTTTGCAGGGTTGGGGTGGGAGGAAGCTTTGTGCTATGGACCCATTACTCCAGTTCGGAGGTTTAGTTACTTTTATCTGAGATAAATGTTAGGTATTTATTGAATAAGGAGAAGGCTATAACAGAAAAAAGACTCATTGATCCCATTAACTAGTGATCATTATTTTCACTTTATTGTATAAATCTCTAGTAGTGGCTCTGGTTGAATACTTGTTCGAAGCTATAAGCAAACAAACAAGTAGTTTTGCAGTACTGGGGATTGAACCCAGGGGTACTCTACCACTGAACTACATCCCCAACCTTTTTTATTTTTTATTTTTTTAGTTGTTGATAGAACATTATTTATTTATATGTGGTGCTGAGACTCGAACCCAGTGCCTCACACATGCTAGGTAAGTGTGCTATCCCAGCCCTTCCCTTATTTTTTTATTTTGAGACAATGTCTTGCTAAGTAGCTAAGGCTGCCCTTAAATTTGTGATCCTCCTGCCTCAGCCTCCAAGTCACTGAGATGACAGGTGTGTGCCACCATGATAGGCTTGAAGTTCTATATTTTAAAGACTAAGTATCAGGAATATTTTCTCCA
Source organism: Ictidomys tridecemlineatus (assembly GCF_052094955.1). NCBI lineage: Eukaryota > Metazoa > Chordata > Mammalia > Rodentia > Sciuridae > Ictidomys > Ictidomys tridecemlineatus. The sequence continues at coordinate 547,648 of NW_027521036.1, forward strand.
GGCTTAAATGTTTATAAAGGGATGGTTTAAGTCTTTAAGTCAGTCTCTCTCTCTCTCTCTCTCTCTCTCTCTCTCTCTCTCTCTCTCTCTCTCTCTGTCTCTGTGTGTGTGTGTGTGTGTGTGTGTGTGTGTGTGTGTCTTTGATATCAGTAATTGAGCCAAGAGGCACTTAACCACTGAGCCTGATCCCTAGCCCTTTTTATTTTTTATTTTGAGACAAGGTCTCACTAAATTGCTGAGGCTGGGTTTGAACTTGTGATCTTTCTTCTTTAGCCTCTGAACCACTTGGATTATAGGCATGTGCTGCTGCACCTGGCTGATTTAAGTTTTAATTAAAATCTCGCTGATATTGAGCATTTTAAGTTAGTTTTTCCCTAACACTTTGTCAGATATCCTTATATGCATAATGTTTATGCATTTCTTTCCTTAGGTTAAGTTACCAAGTTTAGAGTGCTCTGGATATGCAAATTCTTCAGACTTCTGCTGTCACTTTGCTCCCCGCCAAAAGGCATTCAATTCACATGTGAACCTGTGCTTGCCTTTCTCACACCCTCACCAACATGAGATGCTGCTTTCTATTCCTGTAACCATGTACCCATGTGGTGTATAAAGATTGCTTTGGGTTCATCTGCATTTCTTTGGCTGAAAACTTTTCACAGGTTACCCACATGCATTCGTTTTGAGTTTCCTTTTTTTTTTTTGATGCTCTGTTTGATAAATGACCTTGGTGTGACTTTGAGCATGAGTAGGAGTTTATACCTCCAGGACTAGGGCTGAGGCATTCCTGGGCAAGTGCAGGTGTGATTCCATGGAAAACTGCTTCCAGTGGACATGGCCTATGTTTTTGACTCTTCATCCCATCCTGATTATGAGTTCTGGAGGAGAATATTGCAGTGGCTCTCGGGCTCTGGGGCTCTCCCAGGCTGCCTGAGCCCTTGCACAGCCGGCTTGGCTACCATGCCCTGGCTGCCCTGTCTGTGGCCCAGTGTGCTGGGTACCTACAGCTGGTAGGATTCAGAACAGTTTAGTGTGGCTGAGAACCCTTCAGGAACATCTTCCAGCAAATGGAAATTATTTTAAAACAAATTGATGTGTTTTTTCTGTCAAACCTACTTGGAGCATAAACAATGTTGGCCTATAAGCTGCTCCCCTCTGACAGACAGGCCTGTGTTTAGAGTGTGCCTTTCAGCAGAGTAAACATGGGTCTCAAAAGCGAGTTGTCACTGTGTGTGTCTGACTCGAAAAGTAAAAGTAGCGCACACATGGAAAGGGAGTCTCACAGACAGTTCTGACACCGGAAGGTGGCATTTCTCAGTCATTTATTTTCCTACCACCGAAATTACCACTTCCTGTCCAGGTTTTATTTATTTATTTATTTACTTACTTACTTATTTACTTATTGATTGATTGATTGATTGATTGATACTGGGGATTGAACCCAGTGACACTTAACCACTGAGCCCCATCCCCAGCCTTTTTTGTATTTTATTTAGAGACAGGGTCTCCTTGAGTCGCTTAGGGCCTTACCAAGTTGCTGAGGCTGGATTTGAATTTTCGACCCTCCTGCCTCAGCCTCCCAAGCTGCTGGGATGACAGGTGTGCACCATAGCATCCGGTACCTGTAAAGGTTTTAAAAGCGAGAAGTCCTTTGGTGTTGAAAGGATTAAAGGGAAAGAAATACCCAGTCAATGTCTATGGTGAGATAACTGATTTCATTTTGTTCCTTTGCCATCTGGGGAAATCAAAAACATCTTGCGAAATATTTCACCGTGTGTGTGTGTGTGTGTGTGTGTGTGTGTGTGTGTGTGTGTACATACACTGACACCCTCTAGACTGTGCATCTCTTGAGTTCTCTGCTGGGTTCAAGGTGGTTCTCCCACTCCCAGGGATAATATCAGCTGCATTAAATTGGCCACAGCCTCCCTAGAAGGCGAAACAATGCTTTTAAGGTTCTGATTATGTATTAATGAACAACCAGGCCAAGGGTCACTTGCCGAAAAAGCTACAAAGGGAGAAAGCCACCTGAATCAGAGTGAACTTTGCTCTTAAAATGTGGACGATGTTTGCTGGAAGGGGTTTATTACACAAGAGGAGCAACTGTACTCTTTGATGTGGGTTAGCATCCTGGCCCCATTAGGTTTGGGGACTTCCCAGTGAACTGCATCTTTGCTAGCCTGGCAGTGCTATGTGGTAGTGCCTGGGTGTTGAGAAGACTGTTCATGGACAGAGTACCTGTCTACCTGTGCACACAAAGGTCTGGCCATTCATGCCCATTTCAAGTCACCTTAAATTTGAATGTGACATTAGCCGGGCATGGTGGTGCCTGCCTGTCATCCCAGCAGCTTGGGAGGCTGAGGCAGGAGGATCATAAATTCAAGGACAGCCTTAGCAACTTAGTGAGGCCCTCAGAAAATCAGAGAGACCCTATCTCTAAATAAAATACAAAAGGGCTGGGGATGGGGCTAAGTGGTTCAATCCCTGGTATTAAATGAAAAAAAAAATTAGGGTGACATTGAAACACCCAGTCTCCTCACTTTTCCTCTGCAAAGACTTTTCCAGAAATAGCTTGCTCATATTGTCAACTGTGCCTGCCCAACCACAGAAAGATCCTAATCTTAATCTAACTAATTTATTTCCCCTACTGTGGTGACATTTCCTCCTGCCTTCTGGCTTTTTCCTAATTTCTGAATGACAGGCCACTGGGAGCCCTGCTTTCCACAGTCTTATTAAATAATTACATAAAAGAAGAAAAAAGGATGCTCTTATGAAATCCTGAGAAATTGTTTTCTGGTGAGGGATAAGCTCCAGCTGAGGGCTCTTGGCTCCTTCTGGGAAGCGGAGAGAAGATAACTTGGTGGGAGGGAGTTTGGGTTGTAGTATCATGGTTTCACCATCTTAAATTTGGATATTTGGTCGGGTCTTGACTTCATTTGGTACTTAGAGGAAAGGTTATTTCTGCATTTTTGTGGTACAGAAGTAACTGGGCAACTTTTTCCCGTCTGGGCTTTTGAAAGCCTGCTAAGACAACAGGACTATTTCCCCAGGCCTTTTTGTATTTTAATTAGAGACAGGGTCTCCCTGAGTTACTAAGGGCCTCACTAAGTTGCTGAGGCTGGCCTTGAACTAGTTATCCTCCTGCCTCAGCCTCCTGAGCCCCTGACTTGCTAAGTCACTGATGCTGATGTCAAACCTGAAATCCTGCCTCAGTGTCCCAAGTCACTGTTATTATACACAGGTGAGACCCTGAGTTTTTTGAATATTCAGAATCATTTATTCATCACCACTCATTCTGGAATATTTTTATCACTACACCAAATTCTGTACCTGCTGACAGTCCCTCCCTGTTCCTCCTTCCTCCCATTCTCTAGCATGACCTACTTCCTGTGTCTGTGGATTCACCTATTCTGGCCATTTCATATAAGTGGAATCCTACAGTGTGTGGCATCTTTCATACTTAACTATAGTGTTTCCAAGATTTCTCCAGGTGTAGTGTGTATCAGTCCTCATTCTGTTTAAAAACTTTTTTTTTTGGTACTGGGGATTGAACTCAGGGGTGCCTAGCCACTGAGCCACATCTTCAACCCTGCTTTTGTTTTTAATTAGTTGTAGATAAATACACAATATATTTATTTATTTTTAATGTGGTGCTGAGGATGGAACTCAATAATGCCTCACATGAGGCAGATGCTTTACCATTGAGCTACAGCCCCAGCCCCCCTCAGCCCTTTTTAAATATTTATTTTAGATAGGGTCTGGCTGAGTTGCCTAGGCCCTCTCTAAGTTGCTGAGGCTGTCCTCAAACTTGTGATCCTCCTGCCTCAGCCTCCTGAGCCACTGGGATTACATGTATGCACCGCCGTGCCCAGCTCTTCATTTCTTTTTATGTTTGAATAATATGCAGTTGTTGGGGTATACCACATTTCAGGTATCCACTTACCAGTTGGTGGACATTTCAGTTGTTTTCTCTTCCTGGATGTTAAGGACAATGCTATTGTGAACACTTGTCTATAAGTTCTGCATGGGTGTATGTTTTCCTCGGTCTTGGGTACTTAGTGAGAATGGGGTTGGTGGGGCAGATGGCAACTCTTAAACTTTGAGGAACTTCTAGGCTGTTCCTAATGAGGCTGTGTGCACCTTTTCTCACTGTCACCTGCATTGTATGAAGTGACCCATTTCTCCATGACCTGGCCAGTACTCAGTATTACCTTTTTTTATTTCAGCCATCCTAGAGGGTGTGAGGTAGTTTTGATTTGCATTTCCCTGTTGACTGATGAGGCTGAGCCTCTTTTCCTGTGTTTATTCTCTAGATGCATGTCTTAATAGGAGAACTGTCTACTCAGACAGTTCTTTAATTGTTAATTGGGTCAGCTGTCTTCCTCTTGTTTGGTGTGGGCAGAGTTCATCATAAAAAGACTCAGGTATTCCAGTTTCAAGTCTCACACCCCAGATAGTTCTTCTTCTCCTCTCCAGCTTACCTTCCTCAGGTGAGAAGAGATTTATTCTTAAGGTTTTTCAGACTTCTGAGATCTTCCAGTGCAACTGTAAATAGGTATTACCCATGCTTCTCAATTTATGAAGGGGTCATAGCCCTGTCATAGCCCTGTAACCCTTCAGAGTTAAAAATGTTAAAAATGTTGTAAGTCTGAGATGCATCGAAAAGGACCGACCTCCCAAGCATCACAGGGGCAAAGGGGGGTCAGCAGAGTTGGTTGTTTCCCCCTGTAGTCACAAGGCTCCCCCTTGTACATACCACTGCCCACAAACCACCCAGAGGGGATTCTACCTCTGTTCCAGATCAAGTATTATTTCTCCTGAATGTACCTGGCTGTTGAACGACTGTAAAGTCAAAAAATAGTTAAGTGGCCAGGGTGCCATGGTGCACACCTGTAATCCCAGCACTTCCAGAGGCTGAGGCAGGAGGATTGTGAGTTCAAAGCTAGCCTCAACATCAGCAGGGCCCTAAGCAACTCAGGGAGACTCTGTCTCTAAATAAAATACAAAATAAGTTTGGGGACCTGGCTTGGAGGTTAAGTTCCCCTGGGTTTAATCTCCAGTATCAAAGTTAAAAAAAAAGTAAAAAAAAATGTTATGACTATCCTTGTCTATTAACTGGCCCCATTTCTTTGGGAGTAAGGTGGGTAGTAGATGTGGTTGAAAAAAGCAGTCATTATTCCCTCTCTCTTTTTTTTTTTTCTTTGGCAGTACTAGGGATTGGGCCCAGGTCTTAACATGGACTAAACTAAGCAAGTGCTGTCCCACTGAGCCCCAGCCCCAGCCCCAGCAGTGGTGATTCTTGGAGTGAATCCGCAATTCCAGATTGTTCAGGGATGCTTATCACAGTGTTTGCTAGTAGGAGAATGGGAGAATCTGCTCTGCTCTAACTTGAGGAGATTTGCTGTGTGTGTGCATTTATTGATCTCCCCATCTGACTGTTGTCTCCACTCCAGGGCGAGCCTGCCTGTGCTGCCCCCTGAGCTTTGCAGCTATAAATTAGAAATGCAGCACTGAGGCTGTCTGAATGTGGGCAGGGTAATTTCTCTGGACAGGTTTACAATAGGGAGGTGTGAAATGCTTGGTGCAGAATGGAAGCTAGGGGAGGGATGACATCTTAAAATCGGGTGGCTGCAGGGTGGTGGGCTGATGCAGCTAATTGAAAACTATGGCCCTGGTGACTATTAATGGGAAAGCAAGAAACCAGAGGGAAAGTACCTCATGGAGTCCCTCAAGGAGGTCAGCACTGAATTTCTGCAAAACACTTGGAACCTCTGACCTCAGTGTGCATGATCAGACCCTCTGGTTTTGGTTTTGATTTTCTACTCTGTAATCCCATTTTAGAATTGAGTGGAGAGCATGGTGGGAAGGTTAGGGAGTGGTAAACTGGCAAGAATACCTTTTAGGCACACTTTGAATGGATCCTGACAGCCTCACCTTAGGGGACTGCTGAGTGAGCTGGCTGGCCATTGGGCTGACCTCTCTAGGCTGACCTCTGCAGGCAAGTGAGGTAGCCCTTGGTTGGCCCTACAGGCGGCATTTCAATTTTTTTTTTTACTTTATTTTTCCTTTTTTTTTCTTGTTTTAAAGATATACATGACCATTGGGTATATTTTGACATATTCTACATACATGGAATATAACTTATTAGGATCCCATTCTCGTGGTTGGACATGATGTGGAGTTTCCCTGGCCGTGTGTTCATATATCAACATGGGAAAGTTCTGTCCCATTCATTCCACTGTCTTTCCCATTCCCACCCCCATCCCTTCCCTTCATTCCCCTTTGTTTGATGGAGTGAACTTCTTCCCTCCCCCACTCCTTTATTATGTGTTAGCGTCCACACATCAGAGAGAGCATTCAACCTTTGGTTTTGGGGGACTGACTTATTTTACTTAGCCTGATAATCTCCAGATCCATCCATTTACCAGCAAATGCCATAATCTCTTTATGGCTGAGTAATATTCCATGGTGTATAGAGACCACCTATTCTTTATCCATTCACCTGTTGAAGGGCACCCAGGTTGGTTCCATAGCTCAGCTATAGTGAATTGAGCTGTTGTAAACATTGATGTGGCTGCACCACTGTAGTGTGCTGACATTGTGTCCTTTGGGTATATGCTTAGAAGTGAGATAACTGGGTCAAATGGTAGTTTTATTCCAAGTTTAATGAGTACTCTCCATACTGCTTTCCAGAATGTAATAGTAGGCATTTTAAAACTCCTGAAAAGACCTTGAAGTTTCATTTATGATGTTTATAAACTGGGAATCTGAATTTTAACAAATATTTTAGTTGTAATTGGACACAATACCTTTATTTTATTTTTATGTGGTGCTGAGGATTGAACCCAGGGCTTTGCACATGCTAGACGAGCACTCTACCACTGAATCACAACTCCAGCCCTGTGAATCTGCATTTTAAAACCTATTAGGAACTTTGCTTTGGAGTCTTGTGTGCAAGAGCCCCCATCCTACACTTCCTGGGCTCAGCTACAGGTCCTTGTATCCCCTAAGCCCTGCCTTCTCCTGTGGTTTCTTGATACCAGCAACTTTCTGAGATCTGGTCCAAGTAGGACTGGGTAGATTCCCCTGCAGAGATTTTTCTGGTGTGCCTTGTATTCCCCTTCAGGTCACAGATTAATCTCCTTTCACCACAGAGGGCCATTCCAGAACACCTAGGTGTGAGATTTGCTAATGTCTTCATCAAGAATGCCTCTGGAACATGTCTCTGCTTCCTGGCTTGGCCTGGTTTCTTCTGATTGCAAATTCCTTGAGGGCTGAACCTATATTGTTTACCTGAGTGACTCTGGAGTCCAGCACCACTCCTGGCACATATCAGGTGCTTAAGACACGGTCTTGTGTTCAATGACCTTTAAACCAATTGTGCACGGCCCTTGGCTTTTCTGCTGGACACTTTTCTCCTGTCCGTGAAGTGCCTGCCTCTGCACACCTCTCAAGGTGTCCTGCTGTTGGCTGCCCTATACATCTGCCCTTTTGTTTGATTATTTTGGGGCGGCGGGTACCAGGGTTTGAACTCAGAGGCACTCGACCACTGAGCCACATCCCTATCCCTATTTTGTGTTTTATTTAGAGACAGGGTCTCACTGAGTTGCTTAGGGCCTTGCTAACTTGCTGAGGCTGGCTTTGAACTTACAATCCTCCTGCCTCAGCCTCCTGAGCCCTTGGGATTACAGGCATGGGCCACTGTACTCCGCTGGCTGTTACATTTTATGCCCCTGGGGTTAACTGTTTGCCTTTTCAGGACCACTTGTGTCACGACCCCCTTACCCGCAAGGAAGACGCAACTCAGGAATCTTCTTTCAGCAGTTTATTCAGGCCCTTGATATTTTCTAATAATTCTTCTAATAATTCTCGGATGCCCCTCCCAGCCTTAATAAAGCACCTCGAACCCCAATGCGAAGCTGCCACGTGGACCCTTCTCACAAGGTGTTAGAAAACAACACGCCAACTCTCTCTGATAAGGAGTTGACAACACGCCAACTCCCTCTGATATGGAGTTGTCCTTCACAGACCACAGTGGAGCCAGCGCCATCATGTAATGGCGACCACAGTCCGCAGGAACGGCTCACCACACACTTGTACACATTGAGATTGGTAGTTGGTTAAAACCAAAAAAAACAAAACCAAAACCTACACTCATTTCCATTAATTTCAAACTCCATGGTCACAACTTGCAGAAAAGTCCTTTCAGAGGCATGATGGAAAATGTGTGGAGATGGTGCAAGAGATAGAATGTCCCTTGAGGTGTATGGTGGTTAATATGTGACTTCTTTAGTGAGGCTTACACGGACTTATGTGGCCTTGTTGCTATTTTGGATTCCTGAACCTGGGTTGTGCTTTGGCTTACACTAAGTCCCCAGCTTTGGAGTTAAGTCAGGCCCTGAAGTTTAATTCCCTTTGGTTAAAACAACAACCAGCGACTGTTGGGTAATCCTCCTACAAGCAGCAGATTGGAGGCACTCAACTAGTGGCTGGAGAAGACTGCATTGGGTCCCCCTTTCCCCTTACCTTGTCCCCAGTACACCTAGATAAGATTTTATGGTTCTGTCTCTGGCTCAAGGAAGAGAGGTGGTGAATGGATGGTCTGTGGGGAGAGAGAATGCAGGGGTGTGTCTGGGATGCCAAGGTGTGTCTTCATGGACTGAGACAGGCTGCCTTATGGCTTGGCATCTTTGGAGGTCTTCTGTTTAGGGGGGCCAAATGAGAAATGGGAAATGCATGATCACTATGTCTTATAAGCAAAGCGGGGTCCCTTGGTGCTGCGTCTCTGCATTGCCAAAGCTGCCTACCTGGACTGTGTAACCCAGAGGCCAAGAGACTGGGCTTGTGGTGTGTCTGGCTTCATATGCTTGCAGTGCTGCCTGCTCCTAATGGCCACAGAAACCATCGGTTAAATGAACCAGTTGTTCAGTGAGAGCAAGAAAAGGGGTGTTTGCACAAACCACCTTTAAAATTTCTGATCCCTGGTGAAAGTCAGTGGGTTTGTGAATTATTAACAGGAGTGTACATGAGGAAATACTGGCTGTTTAAATGTTATACATAGTTTTTATATAAGGAAAGAAATGAAAGCTGACTACACCCTCAGCTGCTACCTTTTTTGGCTGTGGGCCTGCTCTCAGCAGAGGCAGGAGGCTGGCCACTGGCAGACCACACGGGCACATGGGCACACGGGCATCATGTCAGCTCATCACTCACACTCACATTTTGCTTAGAAGGCAGTGGAAGTGTTTTGCAGCCTGTTGGGAGGTATAAAGGTGAAGGTGGTATAAGTTCCTTACCAGTGCCCAGAGTCCTGGACAGGGACATGGGAGGGCTGCCCGTCTGCTGGGGAAGGTTGTGTCATCAGAAGAGTAGTGTAGCAAGTTGGCGAGAGCTAGCCTGAGAAATCTGTCCTGTCACTTGCCCTGGGCTTGCAGGTCCTTCTTTAATTTGTCACTACACAGAAAAACATCCACTAAGGCTTTGATTTACACAGAAGGGTGTCCCCTTGGTGGAAGCCAGGAAAGCTCATTGACAGAGCTCCAGCTTAGCACCCTGTTGAAGACTTTGAGTCCTGGGGAGAGACTTGGAGAAAAATCCATCTGTGAACCTGGTTTCCACTATGCACAGATATTTCCAGAATCCCCAGAGCCTCGTACCGTTGATGTATATTTAATATGTGCTTATTAGTTATACATGACAGTAGAGTTTATTTTGGCATCATACATACATGGAGTCTAACTTCCCATTCTTGTGGTTGGACATGATGTGGAGTTTCCCTGGTCTTGTGTTCACATAGGAACACAGGGAGTTCTGTCCCATTCATTCCACTGTCTTTCCTGTTCCCATCCCTCTCCCTTCCCTTCATTCCCCTTTGTCTCATCCAAAGTACTTCTATTCTTCTTTACCTGACCACTTTATTGTGAGTCAGCATCCACCTATCAGAGAGGACATTTGGCCTTTGATTTTTGGAGGATTGACTTATTTCACTTAGCATCATAGTCTCCAGTTCCATCCATTTACCGACAGATTCCCTAATTTTGTTTTTTCTTTATGGCTGAGTAATATTCCACTGTGTATATGTACCACATTTTCTTTATCCATTTATCTGTTGAAGGGCACCTAGGTTGGTTCTATAGTTTAGCTATTGTGAATTGAGTTAACAGTTGAGATTAATGGGCTAATTATTTCATCTGATGTTTACCTGGAAAGACGAATTGCGACTCACCTTTACTGGGAGTGGTACTAGTGGTGGTGTGTGTGTGGGGGGGGCAGAAAATGGGAGGTTAAAGGGGAAGGGGGAAGGAGGAAGATGTTGAGGAAGGTTGGAGCTGAGCATAAAGAAGGCTTCTTTATAGCTTCTTCCATGCTGGCTGGAGTTGCCTGCTGGGTGAGGAAGTGACACTCAGAAATGCCTGGGTTCAGTTACTTTCCTGCAGGGTCTAAGCCTTGCTCATTTCCAGCGCATGAGCCATGCCTGACCTTGGAAGGGAGAGAGCAGATGCCTCAACTCCTTTCCCTGCCTCTTGATTGTCCTCAGGTGCAGTGCCATTTGATATTGGCTGTTCTGCAATACTTGGAGAGCATTATTCTCAAACTGCCAGGATTACAGCTGACATAGACCTCGGGCCCTACAGCCAACCAGCCTGCCTCTATGGCAGTGGCAGAGAGGAAACTCAAGCTGTAAATGAATCTTTGTTTTGGGGCTTTGTAGTGGCAAATGATGTGAATGAGTGGATTGAAAAGGGTGCCTGGTTTTATATGGCTGTGAATGCCCAGGCCGTAGATAAATATTGACAACAATGGTGGGAAAGGACAGGCCTACCATTTGTCTCCTTCCCCTAGGAAGAAAAGCTCTTTTTTCGGGTGCTTGTGACCTTATAAACCACCCTGACAAGTCGGTGCAGGTGCACTCTGTGCTGCCACTCGGGGTTTGAGAGTGGATGGTTTTCACCTTGGGCTTGTGCAAGCTTTAGCCTAACCAGATCTAAACTTGCTTTGGCTTATTTATCCCAGTTGTGTTTGTTGCAAGTAAATGTTGCCAGCACAGTTTTGCCAAGTCATGCAAAATCATGCCGATCTGGGGTGGGAGCTCTGAGTGTGTGTGGGGGGGAACTTCAGAGTGGGAGGCCAGTCCTGGAGACTTGGCTGAAATAAGGGTCGAATCTGATATCTGGATGCCCTTCTGAGCCAACTGGGCCTGCATCCTGAACCATGCTTTCATCTCCTATATTTTGGGGGCATGGAACATAACCAGCCTACATTGGAAGAGGGTGCTGGATTTGTTCCTGTGAAGTATGCAGCAGCAATCGGTACTCACCCAAAGGCTGTTGTTCTTGTGGGAGCAAAGTTGTGTAAGAGTTTCTTGATACAGGACAAGATGAGCAGGAGCTTTGACAAACTCGGACTTAATGTTGTCTTCTTGTAAAGGTGATGGCTAGTCTTGGAGACTGTGTTCATTGAATACAAAGCTGTGGGCAGAGACTTCCCAGTGTTCCCAGTTCAGCTACCGCAATGGATGTCTGGGCTTGGTGTGAACCATGGGGTTTGATTTCCTGCTCAGACGTGAAGAAGCCATGTGGACTGAGTCAGCACAGTGAGGATAGAGTATCTACAGATCCACAGGGTAAGGGTGTGTTTTTTACGTTTCTGTAAGTGGGACTGTCTTTTGGTAAGGTGGTTTGTTTAAAAAAAATACTCACATTCTGTAGGTACAGTAATAATTATTGGCTGAGGTACAGTTTATGAAGTAGAATTTACTGCTAAGATCCACTTTTTTTTTGGTACCAAGATTGAACTCAGGGGCACTTTACCACTGAGCCCCATCCCCAGCCTCATTTTATATTTTATTTAGAGACAGGGTCTCATTGAGTTGCTTAGCACCTCACAGTTGCTGAAGCTGGCTTTGAACTTGTGATCCTCCTGCCTCAGCCTCCGGAGTGGCTGGGATGACAGGTGTGTGCCACCATGCCCACCTGACAGGATCCACTCTTAAGACAAATGCCTTGGGAGTAAATGACCTGGAACTGCACACGAATGTTGTTGAGTGTAGATACAGGACATATGGAAGAGGTGAGGCATCTTTTTAGAGGCCTTGGTGAATGAATGAGTCCAAACAAACAGAACTCCAAAGAAAACCACAGCCAGGTTTCCAATTGACATAAAAATTGACTGTATTTAAGGATGGAGGTAGCACAGATTATCTGATGCTTTATCCCTGTCATTTCATGGCATGTGAAGTTTCTTCTGGGGGCAGGTGTTGAACCCTGGGCACTCAACCACTGAGCCCCATCCCCAGCCATTTTTTGTATTTTATTTAGAGATAGAGTCTCACTGAGTTGCTTACAGCTTCGCTAAGTTGTTGAGGCTGGCTTTGAACTCATGATCCTCCTGCCTCACCCTCCTGAGCTGCTGGGATGACAGGTGTGCTGAAGTTCATATTTTAATCAAAAACCAGTCTGTAAAATAGTGCTGGCTGAAATGCTGTGTTGTCAAACCCGATTTCATATCTTCTCAGCATTTCAACACCCAGCATTTGAGGTCTTGCCACTGCCCCACCATGGTGGGGAAAATTATCTTTCAGGTTGTGAGTGTTTGGTTATGTCATAGTGTTATAGAAAGAAACACTTTTGATTTTTGGCTCCAGCTGAGCATTTCATAGTACACATAAACCTTAAAAAGCCCCATGGAATAATGGGCAGCATGAGATCCCACTTTGATAACCCAGCCACTAAAGTCTGTGACTCACTGGGCAGCTGACCTTGCAGACCTCTGCATCTTTTTTTTTTATTTTTTATTTTTTTTGGTTCTGGTGATTGAATCCAGGGCTTTGTGAATGTGAGGCAAGCACTCTACCAACTGAGCCATATTCCCAGCCCTTCATGTTCTTTAAAATACTTAGCCAGAGATACTCGTGCAGCTCTTGAAATGGTGTGGGTAGATTCTGTTTTCTCATTTGGTTGGTTGAGAGCTTTCAGTATTAATTATTGGTACAGTATTAATTATTGTAGGTACAGTATTAATTATTGGCTGAGATACAGTTTAGGAAGTAGAATTTACTGCTAAGATCCACTTTTTTTTGGGGGGTGTACCAGGAATTGAACCCAGGGGCACTCAACCCCTGAGCCATATCCCCAGCCCTATTTTATGTTTTATTTAGAGACAAGGTCTCACTGAGTTGCTGAAGGTCACTCGAATCTCCGGATTCAAGTGGCCTTCATTTTTTGGTTGTGGGAGAGTCCAGAAAAGGGAGACAGGTTAAGCCTAGAAAATGTTTGAAGGAACCTTGCACTTCATCCAGGGCAGGACAGCATGAATTTTATATTTGCTTTATAGATTCTAGACACTCAGGCTTCACACAGGCATGAAGAGAGGTCATGGAGATGTTGTAGGGATGATTTCCATTTAAAGATAAAGGACCTGGGTAAGTAATGGAAGTGTTGGGGCCACCTGTTTGGCCTGTGGGCTTTCTTATGAATGGCTTCACTCTTTTGTCCTTTAATTTTTTTTTGTAATTTGGTATGGAGGTGGGGGAGGAAGGAGAGTCCAGTAACATTAAGGTAAGCTGTTGTTTGTACAAATGTATTTGCTTAAGACAGTTCACTTTCATTTCATTCTTTGTCAGCTTGAGGGAGGGAGACAGGCCACTTATGATACATTGGTCCCTTTGTAATCCAGAAGTAGATCTGGCTAGAATCCCCATGTAACTACTTACTTTACTAACAAGAACAAAAGCTTCTGATCACTGGTGTGTCCAGAATCGAGTCACCACCAAGTTTACTTTTTTAATCTTTTGGCACACATTTCTGTCATAGGAGGGTTTTACACTGATATTTCCTCTGATTGGATTATGTTGGTGAATTTGTCAGAATGGAGGTTAAGTGAAAAGGGCACAAAATGCCTTGACTGTTTCCTGATTCCTGGAAACTCCTGGGTGACAGTGACTTTTAAGGATTCAGAGGGAGAGAGTGTTTTTTTTTAAATTTGTTTGGACCTTTTTATCTCCATCTTGGCACCCAGAGAAGGAGTAATACATGGTTGGGGGTTTAATTCCTGAAGAGTCCAGTTAGTGGCATCGGATTTTGTTATCCTTTTATCCCAGGGAAATCCTGGGGTATACCTTCTGCCAGAAAGACAGGCTTGGCATTTGCCACCTTGTTCCTGTGGCCAGGAGTACTTTTATGAGGCTATGTTAAAATAGTTATTTTCCTCCCTGTGCCTCAGGTGTGGGCTCAGAGTGCGGGAAATCCTGAGTGTTACATACAGACTTGTGCTAGTGTTGGAGAAAGAACTCAATCACAGGATTTCCTAGGGGGTGATTGTGTCAGAATGTATGCAGTTCTGATGCATGGTACCAGGAAGTCTTCCCAAAGGTTACTGGTTTGCATTTTTCACCCTAATTAGCTATACATTACAGTAGAATGCATTTTGACACATCCTACATAAATGGAGTATAACTTCTCATTCTTCTGGTTGTACATGATGTAGAATAACACTGATTGTTAATCATATATGCACATAGGGTAATAATATCTGATTCATTTCACTGCCCTTCTCACCTCCTTATCCCCTCCCTTCTCTTTACTCCCCTCTGCCTAATCCAGAGTACCTCTGTTCTTTCTTAGCCCTCATCCCTTTATTGTGAATTAGCATCCATATACCAGAGAAAACATTTGACCTTTGTTTTTTTGGGGGGATTGGCTTATTTCACTTACCATGAGAGTCTCCAGTTCCATCCATTTACCTGCAAATGCCATAATCTCATTTTTCTTTAAGGCTGAGTAATATTCCATTGTGTATATGGTCCACATTTTCTTTATCCATTCATCTTTTGAAACACACTTAGGTTGTTTCCATAGCTCACCTGTTGTGAATTGAGCTGCTATAAGCATTGATGTGTCCATGTCACTGAAGTATGCTGATTTAAAGACCTTTGGGTATAAACGAAAGAGTGGGATAACTGGGTCAAAAGGTGGTTTTATTCCAAGTTTTCTGAGGAATCTTCATACTGATTTCAATAATGCTTGCACCAGTTTTCAGTCTCACCAGCAATGTACCTTTTCTCCCACATCCTTGTCAACAATTATTGTTGCTTGTATTCTGGATAATTGGTCTGCATCCTTTCTGAATGCACCCCAAATGAATGATTTTAAAGTTGCAACGTGTCTTTAACAGACCAAATCTTACTCTGGTGGTTGTGAAAGTAGGTGGACTCCCGAAAGTGCACATTTATAGGGGCAGAGGGTACAGGTAGAAGTGTTAAGAAAGAAGAACAATAATCTGTAAGCAGAAGCACTTGGAGAACCTCAGATTCCAAATTTATCTACTTGAGTAAAGCATCTTTTTCCTCAGCCTTATCCATCTCCTGCTTCCTGTCCACTTTGAGTTGTTTTCACTACTTCAGAGGCAAAAGTCTCCACTGCCTGCCTCCTGAGCATGGTTTTCATGTAGGAGACTCCTCCATCCCTCAACTGGGAGGACCTCCAGCCTCTGAGCCAGAGCTGAGCACCTTGTGCTCCCGGCATCAGAATGACTTCCCTCTGGCTCCATGGGTGCCACCTCTTGGGCCTGCATGGCCTCCTTGGGGACAGGGAGGCATGGCTATCCTCAGTTCTGCTGGACAAGGCCCAGGATGGGGAAACTGTGCTGTGCATGGTAGATTTGCAAAGTCCTGTAGAGCTTAAAGACTCTGAAAGGGTAGCTTTGGGATTCCTTTATGGAGCCTGTAGAACAGGGAGGCAGTCCTGAGCATCAGGACTCACTTCTGGCCCTCTGCTCTCCTTTGCCATTTCTACCGAGCCTCCCTGTAATGCCAAACCCAAATGGCAGCTTTATGTGCATCTTTACTGCTGATGATCCCAGGGACGTTCCCTGGGAGGGTCAGGCCCTGGGAGGGTCAGGACGTGGCAGGTAGCTAGCTCTTCTCTGCCCAAAGGCCGTTTGCTTGTTTAGTATTCACCAGCTGCAGGGCCAGTGTGCCAGGGTGCCTCTTCTTAATTAAATTAATTAATCTTTAGGAGCCAATGATGCACGGACCATGTAAATCAGTGACTGTTAGGGAGATTTGTAGGCTCCCCCGCATGCCTCCATGTCCAGCCTCCACCAAGCCCACCTAAATAACAGAATCCATGATACATTTAATGGCTTCACGGACCAGACTACAATTTTTGTAGGAAAACCAGATCCTAGACGCTCCTGTTTTAAGGTACAATCTACTGCCTTTGGTGATGGGAAGAAAAACGGTCTGGGCCTCTTGATTATTTAGTTTGGAGGTTTTAGGTAGATGAACAAGGAGATACTCTGTTGCTATGGAAGTCAACTTTAATGGCCCTATAGATGAATGCTAATGAGGGACTTGGCCCTGGCATTGGTGGGGGTTCATAGCACCCTTGGATCACCTGCCACTTTGGCTGAGGGTCTGGGGGCATGAGCTCCTCTTCTCTCTTGGCTTTAATGCTGGTTGTGTGTCTTGCTCTTCCCTCTCTAGGAGGTCCTGGTTTCTTCCTCGTTTTATTTGTTAGTTTTACTTCCTAGGTTCCGTGCCTTGGTTTACCCTTCCCTGCTCTCTTCTGGAGAGAACAGTTCTGTTTTTCCTTTCTTTCAGGGTCAGCCTAGAGAGGTCTTGCATTTTTTTTTCTGATAAGCCTTTCTCATCACAAGTGCTCTTCCCTGCTTTGGATGTCACCACCTGGACTCAGTGTTATCCACACCACGGATGACAAATTCAAATAGCCACTGGGATGACTAACTGCCAGTGATCCCAGAGGGCCTGGCTGAGAGGCAGTAAGGAGTGGTGAGGTCTTGGCACATGGGCTGCTGTGGTTTTTAAAAGAAACTGAAATATTTATTGATTTATTTGGGGAAACTTCATGTGTTTCCAACTCATGTTCAATCAGAAACCAATTTCCCTGATTTTGGTCTAAGAGCTACCTATTTTCATTTTACCCTATGCTTGCCACCCGAGGGCCTTTGGCTATGGTTATTTGGTTAGCAGTCTTTACCTGACCCATAGGTTATGAGGTCCTTCAGGTCAGGGACTTGATCTTACCTTAATTTATATCAGAATTTTTGACAGTGTAAGTATACATGGTAAGTGCATGCTCAAATATCTGTCCAGTCTGGCTTTTATTGGAAGAAGATATGTGTCTGTCCGACAGGACAGGGAGAGAGATATGAACTTAGGGTGGAGAAGCCTTGGACCTCACAGAGTTACACAGGCAGTTAACGTCTAAGGTGTTATACTTCAGAGGCCCACACTGATTTGCTTAGGAGATTTTAAGGAGTGAAAATAGGCAGTGGCTTTGAATCCTTATGTGGCTGATATGTGTTATATTTTCCTGAGTCACCTCCCTCATTCCCGCAGAGAATGGTCTGCGTCATGTTTTCACAAATTGAAATAATCATGACTCTCTACTGAACTCTCTGAAATGTAACTGACCCAAAGCTCACAAAATGAGCTGTATGAATGGTGTTGAGATTCAAGTCACTTTTCTTTTTTGGTACCAGGGATTAAACCCAGGGATGCTTAACCACTGAGCCACATCCCCAGCACCCAGCCTCCCTTTTTTGTTTTTTATTTAGAGACAGGTTCTCACTAAGTTATATAGGGCCTTGCTAAGTAGCTGAGACTGGCTTGAACTTGTGATCCTCCTGCCTCAGCCTCCTGAGCTCCTGGAATGACAGGCATACACCACCACACCTGGCTGAACTCATTCTTTTGCTTGATATTACACGGGATGCCATCTGTCTCCATACCCCAGGGCAGGGAATATACGCTGCTTGCCTTACTTAAGAGAGTGGCAGCAAGTACAGCATCTCCTCCTGAGCAGGAATCCTGAGGTGAGGATGCTAGGAGAAGATCAAGTTTAAGGTGCAGTTTTATCATTCTATAATTATCCTTTAATATGTATTCTCAGGCTGTTCGGTTGTGGTTTTCATTAAAGACAGGAAAGCATCACTATAGAAAAAAAAAGAACATCTGGTAATCTAGGATTTTTTATTTTATTATTATCATTATTATATTTTGGACCCCAGGGATTGAACCCAGGAGTGATTAGCCACTGAGCCACATCCCCCTCCCTTTTTATATTTTATTTAGAGACAGGGTCTCCCTGAGTTGCTTAGGTCTCACTAAGTTGTTGAGGCTGGCTTTGAATTTACCATCCTCCTGCCTGAGCTGCTGAGATTACAGGTGTATGCCATGGTGCCCAGTTTAGTCTAGAATTTTTTTAAAAATTTCCCATTCTCATAAAACCTTATGGCATGGGTGTAGGGAAGGTTGTGTTGGTAATTTCATTAGAACTTAGTGTGTACTGTGTGTAATTCCTCAGAAGGTAAAAACAGCAGAAACAGTCTTACAAGCTTAAAGGATTAAACAACTAATAGGTTATATGGTTTTCCTCACTCGCACCCCTTGAAATCTTGAAGGGGCCAGTCGCTCTTCCCCAGTTCTTTAAAAGCATGTGCCTTCTGCAGTTCTGAGGTGGTGGAAGAGATTGGCAACTGGAGCCTGTGATGCCCCAGAAAACACGTTTCCCAGGCCATCTCTGGGTGCCCACTGGTGCTCAGGAGTTGGGTCACTAGGTTGTCTAGTCCAGCTGTGGTGTTCAGCTGAACAAACATCTGGAGGCTTCAACTATGCAAAGGAAGATGACATTCAGGAGTCCAGCCGGGATTGAGAAATGGGCATAGGTTAGCTGGGAAACGAGACTGAAGAGGAATACCTGGTTCTAGACTGGAAACCAGTCCTTCCATGGGGAGCTAGTATCTCATTCTTGTCCAAGATCGGACCAAGCATTTTGCTACAGAGGCAGTAGTCCATGGGCAGCATGGGTTTGTGGGGACCAAGTGGGCTTGTTTTCCCTGCCACCGGTTACTCAAAAATCAATGGAACTTCTTGTCCCTCCACTTGCAAGAAGTCAATGAATTATTGTTTGCCAGCTCTGAAGAGTGTTTGCCAAGTTTATAATATGTGGTTCAGGCCGTAATTCAGGAAAGTGCTGGTCAGATTAGGTAAATACCTATTAAGCCTATAGGATTATGCTCAGGGAAGTTCCGAGTGGGAGCATCTTGCAAGATACTTAAGCCTTCCTGAGGCCCTTTCCCCTGTCGGGATGGTCTGTTGTGTGCTTTAAAGGGCTTGCATCAGTATACACCCCACCCCCACTGTATTTCATCACCCTTTTCAACAAATCTCTTGAGTTATGAGGAAATGAATATTTATCATTATAATCATTGTTTTTAGCAGTGATGCAGATTGAACCTAGGGCCTTCTGCATGCCGGGCAAGTGCTCTCCTACTCAGCTACACTCCAGGCTCCTCCTTTCTCCTCCTCCTCCTCCCTCCTCTTCTTCCCCTAACCCTCCCCCTTATCATCTTTCTCTGTGCTGCTGGGGAGTGTAACCCAGAGCTCCAAGCATGCCAGGCAAGTACTCTACCACCGAACTACACCCTCCTACCCTTGAGATTTACTTTTAAAGTTCAAGTTTCTCCTGTAGGTGCTGTTTTACTTGAAACATTTATTGGTTATCCCCGGGTTTAGAAATACTGCTTGATTATGATTTAGATCCAGCACAGGTGGATGGATGGTGATGATGGAAAGCCCCGTCTGCATCTTGGCATGAGGTCACACACAGCTCCTGAAACCTTGACATATGGCTAGTAAGGACTGGAATTATAGCTCAGTGGCAGAGCACTTTCCTGCCATGTATGAGGCCCTGAATTTGATCCTCAGCACTATATATAAATAAGTGAATTAAATAAAAGATCCATTGGCAACTTAAAAAAAAGGAATTCATACATATTTGTTACCAGGGATTGAATCCAGGGTGCTTAACCATGCAGCCGAATCCCCAGCCCTATTTTGTATTTTATTTAGAGACAGAGTATCACTGAGTGGCTTAGGGCCTCCCTAAGTTGCTGAAGCTGGCTTTGAACTTTCAATCCTCCTGCTCCAGCCTCCCGAGTTGCTGGGATTACAGGCCTGCACCACCATGCCTGGCTCTGAATTCATAATTTTGTGTACTGTTAGGTAGTTTAAGTGTACATGGCCACGTGGCTAGTTGGCTAGGTTTAGAGAGAGATGGGATTTCTCAGTTATAGAAGTCTTAGCTCTTGACATTCTGTGGCTCTGTGGGGTCTTGCAAGGAAGCCTGCTTTGTGAGCACCCTCTTGTTCTACCCTTTACACATTTTGCCCTTTCTGATATGCCTGGGTAAAACCTGAGCTGTTCTCTTCTGAGGTACCTCTTGTGTGTTCTGCAAATGGTGGGCTGCACGGTCCTCTTTCAGCAGATTAGCTGAAAGAATATCTACGGCTGGGCTTGGGCTCCATTGTTCCAAGATCTCTGCGCCCTTTGTGCAAAGAACAGGGAAAATTTGTGTTATGACAATGGCTGACAAAATGTTTAATGAAAGCTACAATTGGCAGGAACTAAATCCCCCCCCACAGAGGTTTATTTCCCCTCCAGCTCTGGGCTCCTTACTGAAAGGTACAGCATGCCTTGGATGGCATGTGTCCTGCTGACAGATGAATTGTTTTGACAGGAGAATCTAAAACCTTCAACTGAAGACCCATTCAGATGTCAGGCCTGGGAAGGGGCAACCGTGTCCTAAAAATAAGTGAGATGCTTTAGATGTGTGTCATGTCAGCTGCCACCTGGAAACAGAGCCCCAGCCAAGGTTTCCACTGGTTAGCTCACTGATTGTTCCTGGGGCCTGAGATGAGAACTCACACCCCTTTGTGTAGAGCATCTTTCCTTAATTGATGAGAAATGAGTTGACAGTAAGCATATTGATCAAAGAATTAAAAAAAACAATAAAAGAAAAAAATCGTATTTAAAAACCTCTTTAACATTTGTTTTTAAGAAAACACACCAGTGTTCATAACAGTGTTATTCACAGTAGCAACCCAAATGTGTGTATGAGTAGATATACACCATGTGAGACATCCATACAAAGGAAGACTATTGAGCCTTAAAAAGAAACTCTACATGTATGACAGCATGGGTGTACTTTTTTTTTGGGGGGGGGGTCTGGTGATTGAACCCAGTGGCACTTAACCATGGAGCCACATCCCCAGCCTTGTTTACATTTTGTTTTGGGACAAGGTCAAGCTAAGTTCTTAGAGTGGCTTTGAACTCATGATCCTCCTGCCTCAGCCTCTGGAGCTGCTGGGATGATAGGTGTGTGCCACTATCCGGGCATGGCTAGACCTCGAAGGCACGGATTTCAGCAAAATCAGCCAGGCACAGGAGGAAAGGTACCATCTGGTTGCAATTCCACAAGGAACCTAGAGTGGCTGGCTTCCGAGGGTGGTGGACACATGGGGCAGAGTCCCTGTTTAATGGTGTGGAATTTCTGCTAGTGATCTTGAGAAGGTCCTTGAACTGGGTGGTGGTCATGATTGCCTGACATGTGAATGTAGGCATGCACACAGCCCACTGAGAAATAGCTAAAATAGGAAGTCAACTTTATGTTGTACACATCTTCTCACAATTAAAAATAAAAAATCACATGGGGAGTTTTTCTCCCTGAAATGGGCCACCAAAATAGTGCCTGTGAGGATTGTATGTTTGTCTGTAAAAGGTAGAACACATTCAATTATTTTCCCCATTGCCTGATGGAGCATTTGAGGCTCAGCGGCTTGTTCTGGGTTTAGGTACCTCTTACTTCTCGAACTTGAATGCTAGGGCAGTTCCATCCTGAGGCAGTGGCTGTTCAGGAGACATGAGCTTCCACCCTGGGTTTCTCTATGTTGCCCACAAGCGTCCAACAGGAGACTCTCCAGGCAGCCCTGACACTTGTTCATATGTGCCTTTTCCAGTTCATTGAAACTCAAAATATTCCCTGCCTCTGGGCTGACCCAGCGGGAGCTCACGTTTCCATGTATACGGTCTTCCTCTCTGGGGCTCTGTCCTGGAATCTCACTGTCAATCCTGATGCTGCTTGGCCTCTGGATAATCATGTTTGGGGAGGACTCTCTTCTCAGGTAGCCTGGTCCAGGAAACAGAATGTTGACAGCACTTCTGGACTTTAGGGAGATGATGTTGATTCTTTAAAGGGAAATCAGAGAGGGTGGTGGGGCTGTGGATGGTTTTATTCTAAGTAGCTGAAGGATGTAGGTAGACACTTTCTAGGAAGGAAAGAGGGAAGTGACTTCAAAGAAGATCCATCAGGGGATGATGTAAGACCTTATGAGTCCCAACTCTACTCCTGGCCACATAGGGAGCCAGAAACAAGCCCTTCACTCAGAACTACTTCCTCAAGAGCCAGTGGCCCAGATCAGGTAAAAAAACTGGCAATCTTTTTGCCAGATGTGGCTGGAAGACAGGTGTTGCTTGGCCTATCCCTTACCCCAAGTATTTAAAAGATTCTACTGGGCATGGTGGCACTTGGCTATGATCCCAGGGGCTCAGGAGGCTGAGGCAGGAGGATGTGAGTTCAAAGCCAGCCTCAGCAACTTAGTGAGGCTCTAAGCAACTCAGTGAGATCTTGTCTCTAAATAAAATATAAAAAGGGCTAAGGATGGAGCTCAGTGGGTAAGCACCCCTGGGTTCAGTCCCCCCACCACCACCAAAAACAAAGGATTTCCCTTAAGAATTCATATTTTGAGCCTTTCTGGAAAATGAAGAAGATTCATCTATGCTGGCTTTTGTTTCTGAAATGGAGAGCAAATGTCAACCATTAAGTGTGCTGGTGTCCTGGTCATTTGGCCAGCTGCATGAAGCACCTGCTCTTTGCATCTCTTGCTTCCATGGTTTCTGAGAGCCCTTTTCTCATGTCTCCTCCAGGTCATCTCTCATATTACCTGTGATGACATGAAGTATAGCCTGAAGCTTGCAGTATCTTTACCTGTAGAAATGGTAGCTACCATCCCCTTCACCCGCCATGATAATCCTCTCAGAGTAGAAGAAAATCTCAGTCCTTTTTCTGACATGAGAAATTCTCCCTTTGTGGGTTTTCTTTCTCAGGTCTAGCCTGTTGGTTTCTATGTACCCATTGATAAATACCCCCAAGTACTGGCAAGCCTGCACTTGACTTCAGTATCTGGCTTTAAAAGTTACACCTGGGCTGAGGCTGTAGCGCAGCAGCAGAGTGCTTGCCTAACAAGTGTGCAACTCAGCATTCAGTCCTCAGCACCACATAACACGTTTGCTTATTTATTTATTTTTTGTCCATCTACAACTGAAATTTTTTTTTAAAGTTACCACCTTCAATCTTTACAGGCTCTTAATTTCTGGAAAAAAATGGCCTTTAATTCAGGCTGTGCCACAAACACAGAGGTACCATTAGTTTCCAGCACAGCGTGACTTTTATTTAGATGAATGTCTTCCATGTCACAGGGAAATGGCTCCAGTTCTAGGTTAGTATTGATTGAAATGTCTCTGGAGTAACCTTAAAAGATAGCTGCCACTTAGATGACGTTTTCAGAGGCAGACTTTAAACTCCTGATTACTGGGGCTGCTCATTGGCAGGAATGTCAGTGGAATGAATAGCTGAGATGAGAAATGTCAACGTCTTTGGCCTGCTCGGGCTGGGTGGACTTAACTTTGGCAGCAGGAGTATAGAGTGAGAATCTGGGGCTGATTTGGAGATCACATCACATAGTTTCTGTCCCCAAAAGATGAAGCTGGTCTGGGTTGAAGAAGCTCAGCTGAGCATTGCCCAAACCCCTTCTTGGTCTTGGAGGGTACAGCTGGGGGTGAATGGGAAGAAAGGTGTGATTCTGAGCTAGTGAGACAGCTGGTATCACCCAAGAAGGCTGCTCTGCTGGCTTTCCCTGCCTAGGGTTCACACCATTGTGAATGTCTTAACACCTGGTTCTCTTCTTATGTGTGATGATCGCAGCATGGGGATACTGTGCTCATAAAGAGCCTTATAATTCCAAATCTTGTAGTTTCTTTTTGTAAACAACCATTCAAATTGTGTTGGAGCAGTTTTGAGTCCTGAATTCTTGTTTAGACCTGGATTTCTCAATCTCAGGATAGTATTGACACGTAGGGCTGGATATTTCTGTTGTAGGACAGTGCCTGTGCACAGTAGGATGTTGAATAGCAGCCTTGGTCCTTTACCCACCAGACACAAGAACCACCTGTTTTCCTGTGTCTTTATGTCTCTAGACATTGCCAGCTGTCTCCCCATGGTGGGGGGGTATGGGGGGTGCCGGGGTAAAATCATTCCTGATTGAGAACCACTGGCTTAGACAATCAAAGGCTTGAGCCACCTTTTCTTCATTTCTTTACTGCTGTTTGATGTTGATGCATTAGTCAAACATTTATAAAAAATATCATTAAGAATAGCCTTGATATGCTGGTAAATGGTTGGAGCTGGAGACTACCAGGCTAAGTGAAATAAGCAAATCCCCCAAATCCAAAGGCCAAATGTTCTCTACGATATGCAGATGCTAACTCACAATAAGGGATGGAGGGAGAATAGAAGTTCATTGGATGAGACAAAGGGGAATGAAGGGAAGGGAGAGGGATGGGAATGGGAAAGACAGTGGAATGAATGGGACAGAACACATGACCAGGGAAACTCCACATCATGTCCAACCACAAGAATGGGAAGTTAGACTCCACGTATGTATAAAAGAATAGCCCTGGACTTTTCAAAGTATTTGATGCACAGTATTTGGACTAGGACACCTTAATGTGGATAGGGGTCTGTCTCACTTTAGGATTTCTTTACAGGTTGTTAGGTGATAAAATCATATTGCTTGAATCCATTGCCTTAGGTGGTCAGAATGTTCATTGCCTGGCTTTCAGTGCCTTGTTTATGGATGCAAGTGGGCAGGAGAGGTATATTTGTTAATTTCAGTAGCAATAATGTTACTTAAAATAATGCATGAGACAATGGGAATTAGGAGGGAGAGTGCTTGGATTTTGGGGGGGAAGGGTTAAGTGGGGAAGGACAAAATTTGTCAATTTAGGGCACAATGCCAAGTATAGATTATTTTTTTTCCTTTCTTTACCAGAAACATGAGTTACAACAAACTCTCTGAGATTGACCCTGCTGGCTTTGAGGACTTGCCAAATCAACAGGAAGTGTGAGTGCTTTCCCTAAATTTCTGTTTGGTTGGTAGAGGGGTGGAGAGATCTTGGAGAAAATCCTTTCATTTTGCAGCATTCCTTACTCTCCAAGATGGGCAGTATAAGCCTGTGCAAAGGGGTATTTGCATTATTATGCCTTTACTGACAAATAACAGTACAGTTGTCTGTGGTCAACCACAGTCTGAAAATATCAAATGGAAAATTTCAGAAATAAACAATTCATAAGTTCTAAATTGACATAAATTATTATGAGTAGTGTGATGAAATCTTGTGCTCCTCTGCATGGTTCATGATTTACCCCTTTTCCCATTGTATCCATGCTGTATATCCTACCTTCCCATTTGTCACTCAGTAGTCATCTCACTTTTCAGGTTGACTGTCATGGTACTACAAGTGCTTGAGTTCAAGTAATTCTTATGTACCTAATAATGGCCCCAAAGCCTGGCTGTGGTTTCTTTTTAGAGTTGAACAAAAATTAAAATTGGGGCATTTTCTCTGACATCATCTGGGCTTCCACTTAACACTTCTTTGAGCACCTTTTCTATGCCAGGCACTGTCCTGGGTGCTGGGGGGACAGGATTGAATAAGACATGAAAATGGGGAAGGTGGGGTGCTTGACTCTGGCATAGAAATTTTGAGGGCACCCCAAACTCAGCAATCAAGGTAATGGCTATTTTCATGCAATGCTTTAAGAAAAAATCAATTAATCCCCCCTTCCTCAAATATCTACGAGGAGCAAAACATAAAAACTTTGAACTGAGGCAGAATCAGTAGTACTGATCATTTTCCTATTGCCCAAAACTCCAGCATGGCTTGACATAGCACTGTTGCTGACCCTGTCTGGATTTAAACTTTTTTGATATTTTGTTCATAATGGAATTTACTTTGCATTCTTTTTTTTCCTCCTTACTAGAAATGAACCCTGGGGAGCTTAACCCCTGAGCCCCATCCCCAGCTCTCTTTTATAGTTTATTTAGAGTCAGGGTCTCACTTAGATGCTTAGGGCCTCTCTCAGTTGCTGAGGCTGGCTTTAAACTCGTGATCCTCCTGCCTCAGTCTCCCAACCCCGCCATCACTTTGACATTTTTTTAAAAAGAAACATTATTTTAACACATTCTTTGTGGATGCTTCAGACGGTGCTCTCAGCATTGGTCTTGCTAGCTCCCTAGTTCTTATTCCTTGCTCACACAGGCTTTCAACTTCCATTGAGTTTGGCTCTCTTGACCACTAACCTCTAGTTTCCTTGTTTTAAGAGTGGAATCCCCCCACCCCCAGCACTGCCTTCCTGAGTGGGCCTTATAAAACCTAGGTCATCTATTACAGACACAGTAGGGTGAAGTGGGGGTAGAAACCCTCGTTTTAGTGTCAAGCAGAACTGGATTTTGACATTTGAGTTCTGGTTCTGCCCCTTGGGGTTCTCGTTTTGAGTCTGTGTCCCTGGACAAGTGACAGCTCCTCAGTGTTTCCTTTGCCTCCTCTGTGCCATCGACACAGTGACACACGATCAGTATCATTGTAGTTATTAACTGAAGATGATGCTTTGGCCCTGGCTATGGCAAAGTCTTACTGAGTATCATTTCTCTTTTGCTACTTTTGGAACTGGGCAGCCCTGGCTGAGTGCTAGTTTAGAAACACATTTTTGGAGACTGACAGGTTGAACTTTTTACCTACTGTGACTTCCTTCTCTCCCTGGTGCCACTCCCTGGACTCTCTGGAGATGGTGCCTGGAGCAGCAGAACTCCTCACTGAAAGCCTGTGGGGCTTTTCCTGCAGGAATGCTGATACTCCTGGAGATTGAAAGAGGTGTCAGGATGAGTGGTAGGAGATGGGAAAGGATGTGGAAGAAAAGACAAAACAAACCAAAAAAAGAAAAAAAACCCTCAAGGATCACAGTTGATACCCTGTTGCATCAGAATTAGCTGGGCCTGAGTGTTTCCCAGGGGACAGCCAGTTTTTCCAAACCCCGAGGAGTGTCAGAGCCAGGGCTGGCAAAGGAGCATGGGGTGGCTCAGTAGCAGTTTAATTTTGGAGGCCCTTGAACCACATAATACTGTGGGTTGGTTAGAGGGAGAAATCCATTTGGAGGCTCTTGGAGGATGGGGGCGCTTAGACAGCTGCTTTGAAGCCACATGGTCTTCACTGCCCACAGCCCTGAGGGCTCACCAGGGAGGGTCTCCACCCAGGAGGGTGCTGGACACTGAGGCTCTTCTATAATAGGAAGGCTATTTATACAGTCCTCCATGAAAACAGTTCTCAACTCACATTACTGCTGCCTGGCTGAAACTTCTTGCTATGGATACCCCTATGTGCTCACCAGAGCCACTGACCTAAAATGTTCTGAGGGGCGAGGAAGCCTAGCTTGTGTCTGCTATTAGGTATTTATGGCTCGCTGTGCTGCCAGCATCTAAGGCTGCTGCCCGCTGCCTCCCTACGTGCATGTGCATGCATGAGGAGAGCACATGGTGGTTGTATGTTGGGCGCAGGTGGGGTAGCGGTTGCTCTGAGGCACTGTTTTTGGCTGTGAATCACTACCACGTGCTAGGCATTTCCCACATATCTGTATCCTAAACCTTTATGTTTCATTATTTCAGCTGTAACCTGCCCAGACCCTATAAGTTTGGCACTTGTATTATTTTCATTGATTGAAAAGCAAAACAAAGGTACTGCAAGTTTTGAGGAGGAGGAGATCTAACTTTAAAATATAAGCTGGCTGGGCTCAGTGGCTCATGCCTGTCATCCC
The DNA here is from genome assembly GCF_052094955.1 of Ictidomys tridecemlineatus. Taxonomy (NCBI): domain Eukaryota; kingdom Metazoa; phylum Chordata; class Mammalia; order Rodentia; family Sciuridae; genus Ictidomys; species Ictidomys tridecemlineatus. The sequence goes on from NW_027521036.1 coordinate 575,427, forward strand.
AGCAGCTCCAGAGGCTGAGGCAGGAGGATCGCAAGTTCAAAGCCAGCCTCAGCAATTTAGCAAGGCCCTAAGCAACTCAGTGAGACCCTGTCTATAAATAAAATACAAAAAAGGCCTGGGGATGAGTCTCAGTGGTCGAGTGCCCCTGGGAGATAATGATAGTATAACAGAGGATAGTAGATAAGAACCCAGACTCTGGGGCCAAATTTCTTGGGCCACTGCTATTTTCTGCTAGTGATGTTGGTCCAATTATTTAACACCTCATATTTCAATAGAAACATTCCTGGTACCCACTTCTAGGGTCCAAAAGATGAGTCCATAGGCTGAAAACCTCTTAGAGCTCATCTGGTTGATAGTAAGCCTTTGGTTAAGTTATCTGCTACTCTTCTTATTACCTCCTCTTCTGTTTTAGAGTCAATCTCTAGGAGACACCTTGGTGGTAGCAGGCTCCTGAGCTGAGCTTTTCTTGCTCAGGTGAAAACGGAGAGTGTCCTCTCGTGAAAAGTGTGTTCATAGGTACTGTGAAGTTTTCCTGGTCATGATTAAGATTGATGGAGAGTTTTCAGTACCACAGTGAGAAATGGATCTTGAAGCAGAGTTGGGAGAGATAAAAGGTAGAAGAGAAACCGTCTGCTTCAGGGGGCCGTCAGATAACAGACTGTTAAAGTAATTAATTGCCTATTTCAACACACAAACAAGGATTTGCCACATGATACAGATCTGCTTTCTCTCTGCCAGATGCTTCAGTCATGAAGTTATTGAAACAGGCATTCTGTGTCCTACGGCCCAGTAATTGTCAAGCCTCATCCCTAACCGGCTTTGGCACTGAAGAAAGCAAATGGGATAATTCAAGGCCTTTCTTTCTGTCTTTCTTTTTCACTTCTGCTATTCATATCTGTAAAAGATGGCAGACAACCAGATGATTCTGTTCAGGCAAATGTGGGTTCTCGACTCGTATGAATACAGCTGTCATGCCAGTGGCCTGTCTTCAGAGAGTGCCCTGTGTGTAAGATGTACCTCCCTTAAAAAATTGAGAGCAAAATAATCCAGTTTTATTCCCTTGACTTTGCATCTCAAGTACAATTTCTTTCCAGCTTGTCACCCGGCAGAATGCCTGGACACTGCTTTGCCTTCCTGAGGTTTCTTGGGCTCACATTGCAAGTCTGATTTTTGGATTCTCTTCCCAGATTTGGAAATACATGTCTATGTAAGGAGGCCAGATTGTACAGCCTCTGGGGGCAGACCAGGCAAGCTGTGTCCATGGGCTTTCCCTTTCATTAAGAGTTATCAATGATGGAAAGAGAGATTTAGAACCTTCCAACAGGAAGGGAACTTGGAGAGCACATCCTGTCTGCAGAGGGTTTTCACAATGTCTGTATGCAGAAAACATGTGTATATGTTTGTTTTCCTGGAAGACCATCCAGAGAATTCATCAGAATCCAGGGAAACTGGAACCTCAAATGGATGAGCATCTCTGAGTTCATCCCTTTTGTTATTTCATAGTGAAGGCGTTGAAATAATCGGTCCCATATGTCACCAGCACCTCAGAACCCCACAGGAGTGAGCCACTGGGCTCCAGCTTTCTGTTCCTGCATGTTGCCCTGTGGTTCAGGCAGAGCACTGAGCAACCAGGAGGGGACAGTCTTTCCTCCCCAGATCCGTTCCTGACTGATTGAGCCAACCAGAATGGACTTGGGGCCGCACTTGACCTGAACCTGTATCTGGGCCTATTCTCCCTACTCAATGTCTGTAAGTTTTTATTTCTTTTCTAAACTTGATGTTAGTGTTAATTTCATACCAGGGGTGTGAGGAATAGTTAGGCTTTGTGACTTTGTAGAACTTATTTCTCTTTTAAAACTCACTTGTGGATTCTTTTATTTCACACCTCCTGTGGTGAATGCAGCAGGGGGTTTCTATTTATCTATCTATCATCTATCTATCTATCTATTTTTTGGTAGCTGGATTGAACCCAGGGTGCTTAACCACTGAGCCACATCCCCAGACCTTTTTATATTTTATTTAGAGCCAGGGCCTCACTAAGTTGCTTAGGGCCTCACTAAGTTGCTGAGGCTGGCTTTGAACTCACGATCCTCCTGCCTCAGCCTCCCAAGCTGCTGGGATGACAGGTCTGCACCACCGTGCCTGGCTCATGGTGGTTTTGATTGGCCTTGTATATTTGTGTTTCTAAACCCTTAACTTAAGTGCTCCATATGATCCATTCCCTCTTGCTTTTGTTACAGGTACCTCCATAATAATGAGTTGATAGCCATACCGTCCCTGAGTGCTGCCTCTCCACACGTGGTTTCTCTCTTTCTTTGAGTAGTGCCATCTGGGGGCTCTGGGCCATGGTGGGGCCGTGGCATTGGCTTGCTGACACTGGTGAACTTGTGGTGAACAGGAGAACTTGTGGTGGCATGCTTGCTCACTGGTGAAGAATGACTTTCAACACAGAAAATGCCTTGTTTGCTGTTCTGGGGTTTTGCTGAATCAAAAGCTGGAGGTTTTGCCGCCCACACCCCTTTTTTTCTGGCAGTTCTGGGGATGGAACCTCAGGCATCACACATGCTAGCTAGGCATGTACCCTACCATTGAGCCACTCTCCAGCCCTTGACTTGTCTCCCATTTGGGGGACACTAAGACTTTTCTACTTGCTCTCTGACCCATGAAGTTGCAGCTCAGGTGAATAAACTGGAATTAAAGGAAGCTGTGTGAATTATAAGATAGCAGGCTCAGCTCTGTGCCAGTGAATTTGGGACTGAGACTCAGTTTACTTTTAGGGCTCTAATATATATACACATATACATACATATAATATGTATGTATATGTGTGTGTATATATATATGTATATGTGTGTGTGTATATATATAATAATAAAGTGCCCCCTGGCCTCAGAAATCAGCAGAAAAAGAGGAATTTATTGTCATGATCAATCATAGACTGAAGTGAAATCTGGGTGTTCTTACAGAGGGAACCAATAAGTACATAAAGGGTTCTAACCAAAAAAACACAGCGAGGAAGCCCCGGGTTGTGATCATTTGAGCCATTTGCCTTTGCTGGGGACGAGGCACCTAACCTGGCCCTGCTCCTGCAGCCTGATAGGTCTTCCTAGCTGGGAGTCCAGCCATGTGCTCCACCAGATTTTTTTGGTAGCTTCCTGAGCAGAGCACCCCCTTCCTACTGAATTTCCTTCCCTTCCCTGTCCAGCCCTGTGCATTTTTACTTTATCTTGATTTTGCTGGTTTTATAATTAATTTGCTCACCTGCATGCGTCCTTTTCTCTGGAACCCTGGAACTCAACAGGCTGAGCAGGGGGATTCGGCAGGAAGGCACTATTAATAAGATCTCGGGTTAGTGTGTTGATCTTGGATTTTGGCTGGCTGCGGGCCCTGTGTTCAGGGAGCATCCTTGTGAAACATGCTCTGGAGCTAAACCCTTTCAAGGCTGCTGAAGGTTCTTCAGGAAAGCCTGGGGAGGGGCTGGATGGTGGCTCACCCTAACCTGGACAGTTGACGTCATCTCTGAATGTCATAAAAGAAAAATGTGATTCTGACATTTTTCTTTGGAGGAGAGGGATACTGGGGATTGAACCAGAGAGAGAGAAAGAGAGAAGAAGAGACAGAAAAGAGAAGGGAAAAGAGAAGGGAAGGGAAAAGGGAAGGGAAAAGGGAAGGGGGAAGGGAAGGGGGAAGGGGGAAGTGAAGGGAAAAGGGAAGGGAAAAGGGAAGGGGGAAGTGAAGGGAAAAGGGAAGAGAAAAGGGAAGGGGGAAGGGAAAAGGGAAGGGAAAAGGGAAGGGGGAAGGGAAGGGAAAGGGGAAGGAAAGGGGGAAGGGAAAAGGGAAGGGGGAAGGGAAGGAAAGGGAAAAAAGAAGGGGGAAAAGGGAAGGGAAGGGAAAAGGGAAGGGGGAAGGGAAAAGGGAAGGGAAAAGGGAAGGGGGAAGGGAAGGGGGAAGGGAAGGGGGAAGGGAAGGGGGAAGGGAAAAGGGAAGGGGGAAGGGAAGGAAAGGGAAAAAAGAAGGGGGAAAAGGGAAGGGAAGGGAAAAGAGAAGAGGGAAGGAAAGGGAAGGGGGAAGGGAAGGGGGAAGGGAAGGGAAGGGGGAAGGGAAGGGGGAAGGGAAGGGAAGGGGGAAGGAGGAAGGGAAGGGGGAAGGAGGAAGGGAAGGGGGAAGGGGAAGGGAAGGGGGAAGAGAAGGGGGAAGGGGAAGGGAAGGGGGAAGGGGAAGGGAAGGGGGAAGGGAAGGGGGAAGGGGAAGGGAAGGGGGAAGGGGAAGGGAAGGGGGAAGGGTAGGGGGAAGGGGAAGGGGAAGGGGAAGGGCTCCCTCCTCACTCCGATTCAGTTTTGGAGAATGCAGGTTAGCATTGGCAACTTCTCTGGCCTGAAGTTAGTCTCCATCTTACTTGGGCAGTGATTTCTCTGAGACAACAGAAATGGAAGGGTCTTTATTTTCATTTTTTTGGAGGTTTTCAGACTGGATGCCTGGACCGAGTGTCTGCAGACAGTTAGGTTAGCAGCGTGACCTCTGGGGAGCAGGAGTCTAGATGATTTTGCGGTCACCCTGCATGCATTTCTGGGTTTCCTTTGTGGTCTATGTGAAGGATGGAGGAGAGAACAACAGAGTCTGAGCAGAGAGTGGATGAGGGTCACTTTGTAGCCAAAGGACATCTTTCCCATTCTGACCCAACAAGGCTTTTAGCATCTCCATCCATGAAGTGGTGACCATTGATCAGCTTAGAAGAACATGTATTCCTAATAGGTACTGTTGCCTTGCAGAAATTTAGAATTAAAATGTGTCCCATGTTCTGTGAGTATTTATTAGGTGTCTCCTGTGCCCCGTGAAGTTGTGTCCCAGAGGCTGTTCCAAGGTGATGTGGGAGCAATGACACATTGTCTGAAAATGTGCTAATAGTTACAAACTTCATTTTTGCTTTCTTGTGGCAGTAGGGATTGAATGCAGGGCCTTTCACATATTAGGCAAGTGCCATACCACTGAGCTGTACTCTGACATCTAAGAGTCCTTAGTCCCTCAGTATTTTATCCCACCCCCATTTTTGGTACCAGGGATGGAACCCAGGAGAGCTCACCACTGAGCCACATTCCCAGCCCTATTTTGTATTTTATTTAGAGACAGGGTCTCCCTGAGTTTTTTAAAGCCTCGCTAAGTTGCTGAGGCTGGCTTTGAACTCATAATTCTCCTGCCTCAGCCTCCTGAGCTGCTGGGATTATAGGCATGTGCCACCCTGTTTATTTCCCTTTTTTGAGTAGGTGGAGGATCAGAAAAGTAAGCAAAATATGCTTACTGTGAGCCATGTGAGTTCGAGGAGACGACTTTGTTTCAACAAGTTTATAGGCTAATGCAGAAAGGAAAAGTGGAGACCTGGTGTGTATCCTTCTCTGCCTCCGATTCAGGTGTGACCTGGGACAAGTTCCTTTTTTTCTTTTTTGTTGAATCAGGCGGCAATTTCTTGGGTGACCCAGAAGTCAAGGGCAGGGGCAATGTCACTGAAGACATGGTTGGTCTGTCTGTCCAGTAGCTGCTCTTGGTACTTTGTGTATTTCAGCAGAAATAGCAGATTTGTGGTTTTCAGCTCAGACACCTGTCATCCTAGACTTGGCCTCTGGAGCTGAGTTCTTCATCTTGGTCACACTTCCCTGAGTTCTCAGACTCCAGTTTCCTTCTTTGCTGGATGTCACCCTTTGAAGGGTCTCCTGGGAAGAGGTTTTTGTTTTGTGCCTGACTTTAATATCAAGGCTTTGAGAGACAGAGAGATAGAGTTCTAGAGTTTTGGGAACTTGGGTCCTACAGCACAATTTTAATTGGTTAATACTTTCTGATTAAAGGGATCTAACTCAATTAAAGTATTTGTCAGAGAGCAGATTTATTTGCATCTTGTCCTGAGGATGATACCAGAGCCATTTATCCTTAATAACAGAAAGCAGAAAACTCCAGGAAAGCTTTTAATAGGATTGGGTTGAAGCGAGGTCACTAATTTCATAAAAATAGTTCTCAGAAAAAGAAACAGCCTTTTGTTAACTGGGAGCAGAGTCTGCCAGTCGAATTTCACATTTGAGATTTTTTTTTTTTAAATTTGAAGTTCAGGAAACTCAAGTTACAGTTTCCATGGCAACAGTAATTTTGTCTGAGGCATAAGCAACATTTCTGCTAAAGAAACATTTCTGCTTTTCCTGTGGCAGTTCTGCACTTACGCCATGGAGGAGGTTGGTTGTGGTGTGGAGGACTGATTGGTTTTCAGTCCTGGGAGGAAAGCAGGCTGAAAACTGATTTTCACTCTGAACCCCATGCAGAGGCCACCCTGGCTGTGTCTGCCCGACCTCCTCTCCAGGTGGTGATGGTACCTGTCAGAACTTGCCTCTTCACCCTGCCACCTCCTTTGCTCTCCCCGACCTGTGTCCACCAGGTGGGAGATAAAAACAAAAACCAGGTTGACACAGTTACTTGTGACTTTGTGAAATTGCTGTCAAAAATCCTTAGGGGTGTGTGTGTGTGTGTGTGTGTGTGTGTGTGTGTGTGTGTGTGTGTTTAAACACACTGAAATATTTCTAATCTTGAAAAAAATTTTTTTGGGGTGGGGCGGTTACTGCGGATTGAACCCAGGGGCCCTTAACCACTGAGCCACATCTCAAGCCCTTTTTTGTATTTTATTTAGAGACAGGGGATCTCACTTAAGTTGCTGAGGCTGGGTTTGAACTCATGATCCTTCTGCCTCAGCCTGGGATGACAAGTGTGCACCACTGCACTTGGGCTCTTTGGATTTTTTTATTGAGATGAAATTAATGAACTCAACATTTTAACTACTTTGAGGTATATACAGTTCAGCTTTTAGTACCTTCTCAATGGTGTCCAACCATAACCAGTATCTAATGCTAAAACATTTTTACCACCCCAAAAAGAGACCCCCTTCACACCCCCCACCCATCAGCATTCACTTCCTGTATTCCCTTCCTTTCAGCCTCTGGTGTCCACATATCTGAAAATGTCATTTGCTTTTTGTTGTTGTTGTTTTGTACCAGGGATTGAACCCAGGTGTATTTAATGACTGAGCCACATCCCAGCCTTTTTCATAAAAAAATATTTTATGTCTAAATATTTTTTGCTGAGTTGTTGGGGTCTCACTAAGTTGCTAAGGCTGTCTTTGAACTTGCCATCCTCCTGCCTCAGCCTCCCCAGCCACTGCAATTACATGCATGAGCAACTGCGCATGGCTGTCATTTGCTTTTAAGGAAAATTTTTCTCTCCTATTAACAAATGTACCTGGAAGACTTAGAGTATGAATAAATTAAATAAAAATACCTGAGATGGTTCTAAGTCCTCTAATTTTCTGTGAACTCTTAGCTGAAGAAAAACTGATTAAATAAAAGGGATGCAATATTTAACATCCTAATAAATTGTAAGTCCCAGAGAACACAGCCTGGGAGGAAAGCAACCTGCTGTCCTGTGGGTGACCTCTCTCATAGTGAGGCAAGTGAGGAGCTGGAGAGATCACTGGCAGCAACAGCCTGAGCCCTCTTCCTGGCTGGATCTGCTAGTGACATAATATCAATGGGAATACCTAACTCTCTAGCAAACCCTCTAGAAAAAGAAAGAGAGAGAGAGAGAGAGAGAGAGAGAGAGAGAGGGAGGGAGGGGAGATCAATCTTCTTTACACTATCCATAGTGCAGAGATCAATTCACATTAAAGTGTAATTTAAGAGCAGGTCTTGTAGGGGAGGCAGCCACAGGAGCCTCTACCCCCCAGGGCTGGGTGAATAATTAAAGTCCCCCTAATGGATCAGCCTGCAAGCAAGGGGGGAAAGAGACCTAGACTTTAATTTTGGAAAATTAGTCTTGGCCTTGGGACCTGAGCTGGGACTGTCGGTAATTAGTCTTGAGGCACAGGTGAAATCATACTGAGTAATAAATAGTTGCTAGCATTCTTCAAAATGACTACACATGCACACGTGTGCCTGCCTGTGTGGGGGCTGGAGCATTTATTTATTCTTGCGTAAGGAGTGAGAATAAATGAGGCCTTTTTCCTTTCTCTTCACTCCCCTGATGTTAAAACTTCCTAATATGTAGCAGAAGGCCCAGCCTTTTCAGACATCATGAAGATTCAGGTGAAAAATCATCTCTTGAGCATGCTATTTATCCCTGGAAGTGTGAAATAATAGTTGTCTTCAAAAATTGAGTGGTATTCTCAGATGGTGGAGCTCTGTGTCTGTATTCAGTGTAGAATCTATGGCCAGAGTTGAGGTGGGTATGTTTTCTTTCCTCACGATAAAGAACCATACTCTTCTTCTGGTGGAGGAATTGCCTGCTGGACCATCCACCAGCCAGACTAAAAGAAGACTAATCAATAAGCAAATGTGTTAGGAAATATGGAAATGAGCCAGGTGGAGTGGTGCACACCTATAACCCTCCCCCCAGCCTCTTGGAAGGCTGAGGCAGGAGGATCACAAGTTGTGTGTATGTCGTGTGCTGGGAATTGGACCAGGGCTTCTACATGCCAGGCAAGCTCTGAGCTATAACCCCAGCCCAGGATTACAAGTTTGAGGCCAACCTCAGCAACTTAGTGAAATCCTGTCTCAAAAAATAAGAAAGGCACCAAGGATGGTGGTGCATGCCTGTCATCCCAGTGGGGTGACAGGCATTCACCAAACATGCATCAAACATGGCTGCATGGGTTTGTTGGCTACTTGGTCCTCTTTGGAGAAATGTCTATAAAGTCCTTTGCCAATTTTTAAAAATTTATTTATGTTTATATGGTGCTGAGGCAAACCCAGTGCCTCACACATACTAGGCAAGAGCCCCAGCCCCAGGTCCCCTTTGCCCACGTTTTGATCAGGACATTTGTTCTCTGTTGCTGTCAGTTCTAGGGATTCTATATATACAGTTATGCAGTTCCCCACCCCCCCAAAAAAAATACTAATCCATGGAGCCTCAAGTTCCTTGTACAAAGGAATGCAATTACTTTGAGGGGAGGTTGAGGGAAGGGTCTTTTCATTAGAAGGAGGCTCCCCCTGTCAGCAGAGTTGGGCCCTTGTAAATCTAGTTTTGAATTTAGGGCCTGGGAGACTTGTGAAAAGAAAAAAAAAACACCAACAACAACAAAAGGAGCTGAGGGAAGCCCCCAAACTTCTTAGAAAGAGGTCTTCGTTCCTGCCTTGTTGGAACCAATGTTCAAGTGTTGGTTTAAAGGAGATGCCACTTGGTAAGCGACGGCAGGCTTCCTGGCTTCGATTGGCTGGACAGCTGCCCCTCTTTTCTCAACCTGGCAGAATTGTGTGCCTAGAACCCTCAGGACAGCACTGCTACCTTGCAGATTCTTTTTTAAGGTGGGGAGAGGAGGGTGGGTACCAGAGATTGAACTCAGGGGCACTCGACCACTGAGCCCCATCCCCAGCCCTATGTTGTAATTAATTAGAGACAGAGTCTCACTGAGTTGCTCAGGACCTCACTAGGTTGCTGAGGCTGGCTTTGACCCTGTGATTTTCCTGCCTCAGCTTTCAGAGCCACTGGGATGAGAGGCAGCACTGCGCTTGGCAACCAAGCAGATTCTCATGCATTTCCTGACCCAGTTTGAATCTGAGAGGCAGAGCCATGTTCACAACAGGCCCATGGCCCTGCCCCGCTTAGCATTAGTTACCTTTGTCCTGATTAATGGCTGCTGGTCCCTTGGTTAGATTTGGGGTTTGTCAGAGGCCTTGAGGGTTAAAGATGAAAATAAATCATAGTGGACAGTGCCTTCCTAGGTGGGAAGGACACCCTCAGAGCACTTTCCTTAGTGTCTGCTATCCCTTTAGCATGGTTTTAAGTTGGGTTGCCCATATTCCAGAAATGACAGGTTTCGGCTCCATCATTTAGATCAGAAAACTGAGGAACAACACCATTAGAGCTGCAGGGGATTTGATTTCAGTGAGACCCAGCAGTGAGCTCCTCTCTCCCTTTGCAGAGTGCCAGGATTTTATTTTTAAAATTTTTTTTAATGATTTTATTTTTTAAAATTTGTTTTACATGGCAGTACAATGCATTTTGAAACATCCAACATAAATGGAGTATAACTTCTTCTGGTTGTACATGATGTGGAATCACACCAGTCATGTAATTATGTATGCACATGGGGTAATAATGTCCCATTCTTGTATTATCCTTCCTACCCCCCAAACACCCTCCCTTCCCTTTGCTCCCCTCTGCCTAATCTAAAGTACCTCTATTCTTCCCTACTCACCTGCCATTTTGAATTAGCACCTGCATATCAGAAAGAACATTCAGCCTTTGTTTTTCTTGGAATTGGTGTGTTTCATTCACTTAGGATGATAATCTCCATTTCCCCCCATTTACTAGCAAATGCCAAGATTAGCATTCTTCTTTAAGGCTGAGTAATATTCCATTGTGTATATATAACACATTATCTTTATCCATTCATCTTTTGAAGGGCATCTAGGTTGGTCCCATAGCTGGGATTTTGTGAATTGAGCTACTATACACATAGATGTGACTGTGTCATTGTAGTATGCTGATTTTAAGTCCTTTGGGTATTATACTGAGGAGTGGGGTAACTGGGTCAAATGCAGTCCCACCAGCAAAGTATGAGGATTACCACGATTTTATCTCTCTCTGTGTGTGTGTGTGTGTGTGTGTGTGTGTGTTGTGTGTGTTTAATCTCCTGTATGTCTCCATGCCTGGCACATGGGAGGTGTCAGTAGTGATTTGTGAAAGTGCGTAGTGATTTGTGAAGTTGGATTAAACTGATCAGAGAGGGCTGAGGATGTGGCTCAGTGGTGGAGCACTTTCCTAGCATCCATGAGACCCTGGGTTTAATCCCCAATACTGCACACAGCCATATGACTAAACCTGGACTCATGCCTACAAGCCTTTTATCTCATGGCAGTGGACTGTGTCCTGAAGATTGCAGAAGGTTATTGGTTTGGAGTTGCCCAATTGCACTGGTACATTTTTTATGGTGGGTATATAGGTAGATGCAGGTCATGCCATGATTGTGTACTTAGAGATCAACCCTGTGTTCTTGCCCCATACTTTTGAAAACAGCTTGTCCCATATGAGAAAATCCAGCATACTCTCTGAAGTCAGCAGCTGATCATGGATTGGAAGAACAACAGGAAAACTCATTTTGAGTGTCACTAGAGGATCATGTTATAAAAGAGCAAACAACTAGTAAAATAGGAAAGAGAATTCTTACACTTATTATATTTGATTTAGACACAGGGTCTCACTGAGTTGTTTAGGGCCTCACTAAGTTGCTGAGGCTGGCTTTGCACTCAAGGTCCTCCTGCCTCAGCCTCCTGAGCCACTGGGATCACAGGTGTTCACCACTATGCCTGGCTCTTGTAGTTACTCTGCAAAAAGAAATGCACGAGTCACCTCCACTTGTGTGTTTCAGGCAACACAACAGGATCCACAGCATGAAAGGGAGCCAGCTGAAGGCCTACCTTTCCTTGGAAGTGTTGGATCTGAGTTTGAATAATATCATGGAATTCCAGAGCGGCTACTTTCCCCCTGGACTTTACATAAGTGAGCTGTAAGTACTTCTGTGGCTGGGGCTGTCCCTCTGTTTCTAGATCAGGTGGAGGCCTCCATTTCCCAGGTCTGTACACAGTCTGCATATTTCTCTTCTGCTTTGGTCAGGTTTTTCACTACTGTGTGACTAAAAAAAAAACCCAACCAGAAAATTGTAGAGGAGGAAAAGTTTATTTGGGGGCTGACAGTTTCAGACGTCTCCATCCATAGATAGCAGTCTCCATTCCTCAGGGCTCGAGGGGAGGCAGGACATCATGGAGGAAGAATGTGGTGAAGGGAAGCAGCTCACATGGTGATCAGGAAGCAGAGAGAGACTCCACTCTCCAGAGACAAATAGAGACCCCAAAGCCATGCCCCCATGCCCCCTCCTCCAGCCACACCTACTAGCCTCCAGCCACCACCCAGTTAATCCCATCAGGAATTCATTCACTGGTTGGGTTAAGGCTCTCGCAACCCAGTCATTTCTCCTGGACCTTCTTGCACCATCTCACATGTGAGCTTTTGGGGGATACCTCACATCCAAACCATAACAATTTTTCAGCCCTGGGGATGGTGCAAGGCAGGAGGGATTGGCCTCTGATGCCCACTGATGGAACATTTCCAGTCCTATAGTATTCATCTGTGTTACACCCAAGGTGGACACCTTGGGCAGGGAGAAGTGGACTCACCTGTCCAGGAAGCTCACCCCTCAGACAGAAGAGTTCAAGACTCTGAGGTCTGCCCTGACCATAGAGCCTGCTTTTACTCCAATTTACTGGGCTGCTTCCCAGCAGAGCTCGGAGAGAAGGCTCAGGGGAGCTTAGAGGCCCACACTGCAGAGAGAGTGCTTTGCAGACTCTCCAGGCTCTTTCTTCCTAGCGTCACACATGATCAGACAGCTCACAGGATCTGTCTGGGAAGGCGGCTCCTGGTTCTGTGTGTTCTCAGGACTGTGCTGATGTGTCTCTTACCTGTGTTCAGGCCCCATCTTACCTGCAGTGTGGATGGTAGACAGGAGTAAAAATGATAAAACCTGCAGCACCCCTGGCCTGTGGGTAGGAAAGTGTTGCTCTGGGGAAGAATCTGAAGAGACATTTCCAAATCTGAGTGAGTTTCCATTCCCTTTGTCATCACTGTTTCGGTGTCATGTTGGAGCTCATTTGCAAGTCCTGTTTAGAGGTGGTCATGAACAATCCCTTCAGGGAAGATGAACCTTGGCCCCTAGATTTTTCAAGTCATTCTCAGGCTGCATCAAGGTGCCGAAATTGACCTTTGTTAAGCCTCAAGTGGAGCCTGTCCCAAGGTGTCCAGCTGCTGCCCAATACTCCCTTGCTCAGAACCAAGAAATCACCACCGCTAAACGGAATTGCACTGACTTTCTGTCCCTGCAAGAAAGCAGGAGGGATTTTCTCTTTTGGCAGCTTGTGGCTGCTCTATCTTCATCCCAGAGGCTGTTCTCTAATCTGGAATGTCAAGAACAAACAGTCCAGCCCCATTTTTAGAGAATCCTCATGTGCCCTGTGCTGGGGCTCTACCTGGTAAAGAATCCAGAGGAACCTTGTTCCTTCCCCCCAGGTAGAAGAATCCCTGGGCTTTCTATTTTTTTCACTTAGGTGCTGTTTTTTTGTTGTTGTTGTTTGTTTGTTTTGTTTTGTTTTAAAAAAAACATCAAATTTTTGTCTAGGAAAAGCAGTAAAAAGGCTGTTGAGGGGTAACTTCTCATAGGAATACTGATTTATTTTATTCCATTTATTTATTTTTTCCTTTTATTTTCCACTGCTTGCTATGCTTTGCACACAGTGTGATGCACATGTCTGTGTTGTACACTGCAGTCTATCCACTTGGTATGGTCAAAGGAGATGGCCCTGAAAAAGTATTTCTTGTCTTTTTTTTGGCAGAGGCGGGGGTACCAGGGATTGGACCAGGGGTGCTTAACCACTGAGCCCTATCCCCAGCCCTATTTTGTATTTTATTTAGAGATAGAGTCTCACTGAGTTGCTTAGGACCTTGCTTTTGCTGAGGCTGGCTTTGAACTCTCATTCCTCCTGCCTCAGCCTCCCGAGCTACTGTTATTACACTCATGGTATGGCTTTCTTTTTAAAGAACTTGGCTTAGGTCTCTTTAACTAGAGGGTTTCTTTCAGGTATTTAAAATCATTTTAAGGAATTGGCTTGTACACACTTATTATGTAAGTCCAAAAATGAGACCCACTTCAGGATTAAAGACTGATTCCCCAAATTGTGGAATGGAATCTGACCTGGCCTCTGAACTGACTTTGTGCTTTGTGTAGGGCTTTTCTCGTCAGCCTAGGGTGGCAGGCCAGGTGTGGCCCGAGGTTGGCAGGTTTGCAGCAGGGCTGAGGGTGAAGGTGTCTGATGGTCATTCCCGCCTTCTTGGGCCCACTAGCCACAGGTGCTGTGTGCTCTGGGCTGAGTGGAGGTTGACCTTGGACAGTCTTGCCACCTGCAGTGGCAGGGCAGGCTCTGAAGCCTCATGATAACAGACGTCTCCTCGGGAAACCTGTCCCTCTGGGTGTGTCTTAGCGTGTTTTCCCAGCTCAGATCCAGCTGGGTCTGGTGTCTGTAACAGAACAAGGAAGGCCTCCTAAGGCTGTGATATTTTCTCTCCTGACTCGTTCCAGCAACCTGGCCAGCAAGCACATTGGTACCCTGGAGTTGGGAGCATTTGATGGCCTGTCAGGGTCGCTGCTTTTTCTTCACCTGAGCAAAAACAGGATCACCCAGCTTCCTATAAAAGCATTCAAGTTACCCAGGCTGACACAACTGTGAGTACAGAAACCAGCACTTCAATTAAGGTTATTGCCCCAATTTTATGGGGGCCAAACTTCCTCAAGGACCTAGCACCGAATGCAACCCCTACTCCCCCACCCGCCCCCAGTAAAGTTCTGCATGAACCATAATTAATGCCCCTATGGCAACATCTAGTAAAAGCAGATTGGAGCTAGGTCTGGTGCCGGTGGCCCACCTCATCTTGCAGGGGTGAGGTCCACTGAATATGGGTCCATGCTGGTGTCCTCTTCGATGACATGAGGAATCCTGCTGGTTAGCTAATGTGGCTAGTGCTTAGGCTGCATGCATTCTGTTTATTTATCTCAGAGATTTTAGTGTTGTTTTGAAAGGTACCCTTAAAATATGTACCTCAGGCTTGATGGTATCCTTGACATTTCTTGAATTTAGCAGGAAGTTAGCATGGCTAGAGGTGGTAAGCAGAAGATGGCAATCTTTATCTCCTAAATCTTACAAGGTGGATGATTTATGATTGTCTCTTGCTTTTTTTTTTCTTTTTGGTACTGGGTATTGAACTCAGGGTCACTCAACCACTGAGCCACCTCCCCAGCCATATTTTGTATTTTATTTAGAGACAGAGTCTCATTGAGTTGCTTAGTGCCTCTCTGAGTTGCTGAGGCTGGCTCTGAACTCACAATCCTCCCGCACCACTGGGATTATAGCCCTGTGCCAACACGCCTGGCTCTTGATTGATTGATTGATTGATTTTCGGCTTCTTTTTATTATTGGAAAAGTAAATATCAGGAAAATAAGCCAGTAGTGGAAATTTGGTTTAAATTGATGAGAACAGTTGTTGAGGCTCAGCAGGGTGTGGATCCTGGGCTGTCTGCGGAGAAGGTCTCCATGATGCTGAGGAGGTTGGGTCACGAGATGCTGCAGAAATACTTCAGGGAAACCAGGGCTGTCCCATTAGCTCTGTGTGTCCTTCCCTGCCCCTCCAGGCCACCCAGAGTCTTTTCGGTCCCCCAAAGCTCTCTAGTACTAGAGCCAGCAAGTGAATGTGTGTGCTTCATGGGGTGTCCCCCACTGCTCTTGCTCACTCTGCTCCATACATGGAGATCCCGACAGATGCCCTTACTGCAAATGTTCTTGCATTCGATACCTGCTGGCTCACTGGCTGGGAAACTCGGCATGGGTGTGTGTGTGTGTGTGTATGGAATGTGCACAGGGAGGCTCTGAGCCTGTGGGCTTCTTCTCTTCAGGGACCTCAATCGGAATCAGATTCAGTTGATCCAGGGCCTCACATTCCAGGGCCTGGACAGCTTGGAGGTGCTGAAGCTCCAGAGAAATAATATCAGCAAGCTGACTGATGGTGCTTTCTGGGGGTTGTCCAATATGCATGTGCTGTAAGTGTGGGCGGGCCCTGGCAGGGCTCCAGCCCAAGGGTGAGGCCATGGCCTCTGCAACCTGCCTCTGTGGGGAGTGGGGAAGCCTGTGTGTGTCCATTCAGCTGAGCACTAGGTGGAGAGCAGGCCACCTTTCCTTTTTCTTTCTTTTTTTTTTCTTTTGGTACCAGGGATTGTACTTGACCCCTGAGCCCCATCCCCAATAAATTTTGTATTTTATTTAGAGACAGGGTCTCACTGAGTAGCTGAGCGCCTCACTTTTGCTGAGGCTGGCTTTGAACTCATGATCCTCCTGCCTCAGCCTCCTGAGCTGCCTCGATGACAGTCCTGCTCCACCGCGCCCAGAAGGCCACCTGTCCTTTGAGCCTTGCTGTGGTCCCAACTCAGTGTTTCTGCAGACTCAACCAAATCTGTTGGTGTTTCCATAGCAGAGTAGGAACATCTCTTGGAGGAGGTTTTTGTGAATCAGGTCAGGTGTTGCAGGAAGGAGCCCCATTCCTGGGCCTCCTCCCACCCCCCACTTTCTCGCTGTGGAACAGATCCTTCCCCACATCCTCTCCACTCCCACACTCCACAGGAAGCTCCTTCCCTCCCCATTTTGAGTTTGACAGTCTTCCTTGATGTGCAGGTGGACCCAAAATATATAGTTCATCACAGGAGATTTATTTTTGTCTTGTGAGCTCATCAAGGCACTTGGTGCAGATGTGCAGCTTTTTTTTTTAAGAGAGTGAGAGAGAGAGGGGGACAGAGAGAGAGAGAATTTTAATATTTATTTATTTTTTCTTAGTTCTCGGCGGACACAACATCTTTGTTTGTATGTGGTGCTGAGGATCGAACCTGGGCCGCACGCACGCTAGGCGAGCGTGCTACCACTTGAGCCACATCCCCAGCCCAAGATGTGTAGCTTTTATCAAGAGAATGTTATCTTTGGCCAGATGTGTCCAATATCAGAGCCAAGGCCTGCCAGAAACAAAGGCAACATTTTAAAAAAAGGCAGAGGAACGCAATCTGCTGTCGTTCAACATTTAAATTTGTTTATTTTTCATCAGAGGTGATGCCTCTGCGTGAATGAATCAGATAGTAAACAAAGCAGCTGCTGCCCACCCATTGTCCATCCCCTCCCTCCATCTCCCTCCCCATCCCTGTTCTTCTCTCAGGAGACAGTTGGGTCTCAGCAGTTCCTCTTGGTTTTCCTGTTTGTGGTTGGTTACTTCCAAGTTGACACACCTGCACCAATATCTTTACCCACTTCTTTCCTTCACTACTTGTCTTTATAACTTAAACCAAGCCCAGAAGCTTAGGTCCAGGCCCCACGGAGTACTGTGCAGAAGCATCTCTGCTTTGCATGACCAGGATGCCAGTGGCTTCTCCTCCTTTGCCACTTCAGCTGGGCTGGAGCTCTGTGGTGCATATTCCAGAACACTCTTCCTTCCTCAAGCCTGTCATTTAGAATCTGAAGTTCTAAGTTGTTGATGGTCTGAGGATGAAGAGAATTTTCAGAAGAAAACAGTGTGAGGCTCTACCATTTCGTTTTTATGTGGAATGAATTTATACAAATTAGGACGGGTGATGGTGGTGTGTGCCTGTAATCCCAGTGGCTCAGGAGGCTGAGGCAGGAGGATTGCAAGTTTGAGGTCAGCCTCAGCAACTTACAAAGGTCCTGTCCAGAGAGACCCTGTCTCTAAATCAAATATAAAAAAAATGGTGGGGGTGTGGCTCAGTGGTTAAGCATCCCTGACTTCAATCCCTGGTACCAAAAAAAAAAAAAAAAGAGCAAAATGTGCATTCGTAACTTCCATGAGAGAAACCAGGTGTCTGGGCAGAGTTGTCATTGGTGAGGATACTGAGACGTGAGGGAATGGCACACGGATACTCTTCATTCAATGGGGTCATATTCCGAGAAGCCCACTGTGAGCTGAGGATGTCATAAGTTGAAAATACACTTAATATCTAGTCCCCAGGGCATTCTAGCTTACAGCACAACACATGGTAGAGTGTCAGCTGTTGTCTCTGGTGAGCACAGGGCTGACGGGGAGCCATCTCTCTGCCACTCCCAGCATTGAGAAAGGATTGTACCAGGTAGGAAAGATCTAAATTTGGAATTCCAAGTGGAGTTTCTGCAGAATGTGTGTTAGTCTCCATACCTTCATAGAGTGCGAACATCACAAGTTGGAATATTGTAAGTCAGGGACCTACTGTACATACTTAATGAGTTTGTAGGGAGCCAGATCCTCGCACTGCCCACAACCCCAATGTACATTCTGTATTCCCTCTCCATATAGCGCCATGAGGTGGATTCTACTGGATATTTCCATTTCACAGGTGTTCAGACTCATTAAGCCATCAAAATGGCAAAATCAAGATTTAAATCTTGTTGTCATGGAGCCAGGAGTAGTGGCACACACCTGTAATCCCAGCTTCTCAGGAGGCTGAGAGAGGAGGATCATGAGTTCAAAGCCAGTCTCAGCAACTTAGCAAGGCCCTAAGCAACTCAGTGAGACCCTATCTCTAAATAAAAAATATAAATAGGGCTGGGGCTGGGGCTCAGTGTTTAAGCACTCCTGGGTTCAATCCCCAGTACCAGAAAAACAAAAATCATACAGTCATTGGATCCCAGAGCTAATGCCATGTCTCCTGGCACAGTAGATTTTATCAGTTGATTGAGGATAAGGGCTGCTTCCCTTTTCCCCTTCTCTCTCTGTTCCTCTCCTGGCTTTGCCCTTGCTGAGAGCTCCTCTGCCCACTCATCTGTCTGGTTCACTTTGACTCAGCTAAAACTGACTTATGGATAACGTCCCCTGCCCTTCCCAACTTTCTGAGTATGTCTTGGCCTTCAGACCCTCCACTGGGGTCTGCCCGTCTTCTCTCCATCATGTGTGTGCACAGCAGGGGGTCTCCAAGCTTCCCTTGTGCTCTTACATCCTCAGTGTGACCACCGTGTCTAATTGGAGCGCTGACCAGGCACACTCCGGAGCGCTGACCAGGCACACTCCGGGTATTGGGTAAAGGTCGGACTCCTTTACCCTGGCGTTGTCATTGCAGACACCTCGAGCACAACAGCCTGGTGGAAGTGAATAGCGGCTCCCTCTTCGGCCTCGTGGCCCTGCACCAGCTGCACCTCAGACACAATTCCATCTTGCACATCCACCGAGGCGGGTGGAACTTCTGTCAGAAGCTGTGTAAGTTGTAAGTGCTCTCGGCTTTGGGGTGTGGAGGTAGATCCTCCAGAGCCCAGAGAGCAGTGGACTAGAAAGGGGTGCAGGCCTCTGGGGCAAAGGCAGCTCAGAGGCAGGCCTGCCAGTGGCCTTGTTCTGGCAGAAAGAAGGACAGATATCCAGGCCAGCCAGGCCCAAAGCAGGACTGTCAGGGCTTTGAGCTCCAGGCCCTTCCTACATCCTAATTTTGGATTAATAGAGGTGTAACCTGTCAGTCCCCATGAGGAGCCTCTGTCCCCAGGGATTTCTTGGGTATGGAAAAAGCTCCTGAAGTCAAGGGCTCTGTCTGGGAAGGGCAACCTAAAGAACCCTTCTCACTGTAGCTTCTTGGAGAGGGATGGTACCTTAGGCCTCTGGGCCATGGTGTGGCACACCTGTAATGCCAGTGACCTGGGAGGCCAAGTCAGAGAATCACAAGTTTGAGGCCAGCCTCGGTAAACTAGTGGGACCTATCTCAAAAAAAAAAAAAAAGAAGAAGCTGGCAATGTGGCTCAGTGGTAGAGCACCCCTGAGTTTAAGCCCCAGTATCAGAGAGAGAGAGAGAGAGAGAGAGAGAGAGAGAGAGAGAGAGAGAGAGAGAGAGAGACACTGGGAGCATGAACAGAACAATGGCAACCCACTGACTGTGAAAAAAATTTGTGTGTCCTCAGCGCTTGTATCTCGGTCAGCTTCCCCAGGGACCTGGCTCCTCTCTTTACCTGTCGTGCCTGGTGGAGAAGGTGAATGTGAATGGAGGCTCACAGCCCCCCCCTCCCCACCCCGCATCCCTTTGGAAGATCCCCAGGCGAGACACCCAGGCTGGGCCTGAGAGCACCTGAGCTCACTGTTGCCCAAGCTGAGAGCCACAGTGGTGACCCCTGGAGAGGGAACCTGGGTCCCCTCTCTGTCCTGCATGCACAGCTGGAGCTGCGTAGCCGAGGGTTGGAGAATGTGGCCATGTTTCCGTGTCTGCACCCGTTTCTAGATCTCTGCTTGTGTTGGGGGAACAGGTCCTTGCTAAGTAGAAATTTTCAGTTTTACAATGCTCTAGTTTAGTCCGGTTGGGTTTCTTTATTTTTCAGGAGAGTTTGGGAGGGTTTTCTACTTTCCCACTTGTCGTAGGCTTGGCCTATAAAAATTGTTACTTAATGTGAGCAAGTGTTACGGGTGCCAGGCACACTCGCAGGGGCCTCGGAACTTCATGCTGCGCTCACTGCCAGAGTCCTTACCCGGTCCCTCCCGTTGTGTGTCCCTCGCATCAAGAGCTCATATGCATCCCTCTGGTGACCTGGCGTTTTGGTCTCTGTGGGTCAGTGGTCAGAGTGTGTGCCATGCAGCAGCCTGCCTCTCCCTCCTGCTCACTGCCCTTGGACTTAGGGTGTTAGATTCGCCCTCCTGGTGCTTTAGGGTGCTGCTTCGTCTCTCTTGTGGTATTGGATGACAAGCTCTTTGCTCAGGCAGGGACCGCATGAGGGGACTCCAGGGACACGTGGTTCTCTGTTGTCCTCGGCCAGGAGCCCTGGGGAAGCAGGGCAGGTGTTGAGTCCCACAGTTCTGAACCTGTCTAGTTCCTAGGGTGAGGAGCCACCATCCTGCTACTCGGCAGAGGGTGTGTGACCTCCTTGGAGAAGCTGTGCTTCAGAGCCTTGATGGGGCTTTGAGTTCCCTGCTCCTCTTTCTGGCTGTGGACCGCTGTCTGCTGTGCCCTTTAGAGGGGCCGGGGGTCACTGATGCGTGCCTTGACCAGTTCTAGAAGCTTGCCGTGTTCTCAGGTCACCTCAGAGCCAGGCTGAGGGTTGCTTTCCCACCCCTCCCGTAAGCTAAATTCCTTAATTGCAGGTGAGGATATAATTTTGGTCTCCTGCCAGGTCCTGTGACTGACAGACACCATGACTTATTTCTCCAGCAGGGAAAGAAAGCTGCCTGCTGCCCCATTTAAAAACCCATTAATCTTCACTGATACTATTTTTCTTCTTCCTGACCCAGCCCAAACTTCCCATTTTTCAACCAGAGATGACCCATATGCCAAGTGATCAGCGCCAGGGTTGTGTCAGAAATGCAAGTGTGTCTGGGAGGAGGGTTGGAGTCTCACATGCAGGCTAAATGGGTGATTTGGGGCGTGTCCTGTCCTGCTCACAGGGAGAGTAGGTGACACTCAGGCCAGAGCCTCCAGCCTGAGGCTGAGGCCCTGCAGTGGTTGTCCCAGGCAGGGATGCATGGCGCCCTCTGCTGTCCAGCGCGTGGAGTGGCAGCATCTGATCCACAAGGGACCTATGGTGTCGGGCCTCTGCCAAGAAAGGTCTGAATCAGGACCAGCCTAGACACCAGCAGGGAGGTTTTGTATTACGTGACCTTGTGCCGTCCTTACAGTTTAACCACACCAGGACCTGCATGGCCATTCCCGTTGTTAGAACAGGTGGATGACCTAGCTGCACGTTCACTGTGAGATACTCCCTGCCCACGGAGATCCCATGGGCTGTTGTAAGCAACTCCGTGAGGCCTGATAATGACTTCAGCCCTTTCACCTCTCCAGGATCCTGTCCTTCAACAACCTCACGTGGCTGGATGAGAAGAGCCTGGCCAAGCTGGGCAGTTTGAGCATCCTGCACCTCAGCCACAACTCCATCAGCCACATCACTGAAGGCACCTTCAAGGGACTCAAGAACCTGTGCATCTTGTATGGCATTCACTGTGGGGGTGACCGAGCGACAGCGTCCTGGGCAAGAGAGCAGAAGAGGGCAGAGCCGGTGCCCCAAAGGCCTCTCTGAGAGTTCTATGAACTCCACTCCCAATGGCTTTGGGTGGGAATTGGACTCCAAGCTGATGTGTTATGTGTGCATAGCTGATGTTGAATGTCTCCTTCCCCTGGGATGGTGCCTGAGGGAATGACAACCCTATAGTGTTGTGTCACCAAGCAGAAGCTGCACATTGTGCCTGTCAGGACACTGGGTCCTGCTGTTGAAGTGAGCGTCCCCAGGTGGGCAGCCTCTGCCACACTGTCCCTGAAATCATTTTTTTTTCTTTGTATACCAGTGATGGATCTCAGGGGCACTCAACCACTGAGCCATGACCCCAGCCCTATTTTGTATTTTATTTAGAGACAGGTCACCTAGGGGAAAGGAACACTCCAGCAGCACCAGGAAGAGCTATATTGAAGAACTATCAATGGCTGGGCATGAGGGACTACCTGAGCTCAAAACCTGGAACAAGGAAGGGCAACATCCACCCCGTGGTCACAGAGGGCTCTGCTGCTCTTAGTGGGAAAACACCTTCATTTAGGCCTGGCCAGTGGAGAGCTAGGAAGGACCTCAGGAGTAGCTCACCTCCCCATTCAGAGGCAGATCCAGAAAGACCAGCCTCTCAAGCTCTCCAAAGGCAGACCCAGGCCACCTCGCAGTATCTCCACATGGCTCCTCTGTGCTGGAATGCTCCACACTGCCCAGGGGAGCCCTGCAGTCTGGGGCCAGCCCATCCAGATGGGGCAATGCAGTGTGATGGCCACATCTTCCAGCACAGCCTTGCCACAGAGCTCCCAGGGACAATGGGATAAAACCCAGCAGAAGAGGGGATCCAAGCAGCATGGTTCCCTCCTTAAGTGGTCACTCAACACAAAGCACAGGTGGTCAACCTAGAGCTGTGCACCAAGATCCGCTTTTCTCTTTCCAATCTAATGCATAAACCTTTGCACACCATGACAACAGACAAGACAAAACAGTATCGTGAACCCCAGGTGGCTGCCACACACCCACTTGTGTTTTCATTACCTTCTCTGTTTTTCCTCACTGAGAGACTACCCAGCCTGTCTCTTGTGATGCTATTGCCTGCCTCACCCCCAACCCCCTTCAGGGGCCCTTGGAGACAGAGGGCCAGGTAGTATAAGTGTGTGTCCAATGGATTTTATTTGTTCGTATTAGTTATGTAGGACAGTAGAGTGTACTTTGACATATCATACATATGTCAAATCATCATGGAGTCTAACTTCCCATTCTTGTGGTTGGACATGACCTGTAGTTTCCCTGGTCATGTGTTCATATATAAACACAGGAAAGTTCTGTCCCATTCATTCCACTGTCTTTCCCATTCCCATCCTTTCCCTTCCCCTCATTTCCCTTTTTCTAATGCAATGGATTTCTAATATTCCCCAGCCACCCTTGTTTTGGGCTAGCATTCACAAATCAGAGTGAATATTTGACCTTTGTTTTTTGGGATGAACTCATTTCACTTAACAAAATAGTCTCTGGTTCCATCCTTTTACCTGCAAATGCCATAATTTCATTCTTTAAGGCTGAGTAATATCCCATTGTGTATGTACACTATATTTTCTTTATCCATTCATCTGTTGAAGGGCACCTAGGTTGGTTCCATAGCTTAGCTATTGTGAATGGGGCTGCTATAAACATTGATGTGACCGTGTCACTGTAGTATGCTGATTTTAAGTCTTTTGGATATAGACCAAGGAGTGGGATACCTGGATCAAATGATGGTTCCATTCCAAGTTTTCTGAGGACTCTCCAGACTGCTTTCCAGAGTGGTTGCACCAATTTGCAGTTCCATCAGGAATGTATGAGTGTGCCTTTTCCCCACATCCTCACCAACACTTATTGTTAGTTGTATTCTTAACGATCACTGTTCTGACTGCAGTGAGATGGAGTCTGCAGGAGGCCTTTGTAGGCCTTAAAGTGAATGCACCTTCAGCCTGTCGTTGCTCCTGAATTCTAATAGAGGAAAAAGTGTTTCCTCTCAGAAGGGGCAGGACTGTGTGTGTCCGCCCTGGGATCTCAGTGCAGGTCAGCTTCCCCTGCCTCTCACTAGACAGGCTGACTGTACATTCCTTTTCCCCCTTTTCCCCCACCCTGTCTCTTCCTGGATGTTTGGAATCTGCAGGACTCTGTTTGGGAACAAGATCAAGTCCATGGCTAAGAGAGCATTCTCAGGGCTGGAAGGCCTGGAGCACCTGTGAGTATCTTGCCAGACCTTGCCTGACCCCCAGGCCTGCCAAGGGCGGCAACCGAAAAGTTAGCTAGAATTGAATGGCATCTTTGTAAACTGAGAAACAGGCTGTTTAGATGCGGCAGCTGCCTCAATGCTGGTGCTTATCTTGCCTGTGCCAGAGCAGTCACAGAATACATGGCCAGTTGGTGTGATTCCCATGAATGCAGCTGGTGTGCGGACTCCGCTGCCCTGTGTCGCTGCTGCCCCCGCTCCTCCCTGGGCCCTGATCTCCTTGCCACCCCCACTAGGCCAGCCAGCAGAGTGACACTTATGGCACCCCACTGGGAGCTTCTCTGGCTGGCCCTGGGAGTAAGGGGACCAGCCAGCCCTGAGAACTTCACATCCATCTGGGGTAGCTCCTTCGAGTGGGTGGGCTTGAGTCTGTTTCCTCTTTGCACCAAGTTCAACCCCTGCACCAAGTTCAACCCCGGTTCTGCTGGGAGAGCCTGTGGCAGTTGACTTGCTGAGCAGGCCTGCACCCGCCTCTGAGCTGCCCTTCAGACAGGTTGGGTCCCCGTGTCACCGCATGTGCTGTGTCAACACGTGTGAGAGCCACTTCCTGTGGAGTTATCACCTCTGGGTCACCTGAAACCAAGGCTGTCACGGAAAACCTCCGCATCTCCTGGCTCAGACACGGGGCTGGCTGGAAGGGCACCTGGGGTTTCTTGGCACAAGTCCTTGTGTTGTGTTTCAGGGACCTGGGAGAGAATGCCATCAGGTCTGT